>NC_053025.1:583135826-583233466 GCF_003073215.2 Triticum urartu
ACGGACTGCACCTCCGCGTTCAACACACGTACAGTCAGCGTGACGTCTCCTCCTTCTTGATCCAGCAAGGGGGAAGGAGAGGTTGATGAAGATCCAGCAGCACGACGGCGTGGTGGTGGATGCAGGGGTCACCGCAGCAGGGCTTCGCCGTTCTACTACGAGAGGGAGGGTGTTGCAGGGGAGAGGGAGGCGCCAAGAATCAAGGGTGCGGCTGCCCCCTCCCTCCCCCCCTTTATATAGGCCCCCTAGGGGGTGCGCCGGCCCTAGGAGATGGGATCTCCTAGGGGGCGGCGGCCAAGGGGTGGAGTGGCCCCCAAGCCAGGTGGGGCGCCCCCCCCACCCTAGGGTTCCCAACCCTAGGCGCATGGGGTGGGCCAAGGGGGGCGCCCCAGCCCACTATGGGCTGGTTCCCCTCCCCACTTTGGCCCATGGGGCCCTCCGGGATGGGTGGCCCCACCCGGTGGACCCCCGGGACCCCCCGGGACCCTTCCGGTGGTCCCGGTACAATACCGGTGACCCCCGAAACTCTCCCGATGGCCGAAACTGCACTTCCTATATATAATTCTTCACCTCCGGACCATTCCGGAACTCCTCGTGACGTCTAGGATCTCATCCGGGACTCCGAACAACTTTCGGGTTACTGCATATTCATATCTCTACAACCCTAGCGTCACCGAACCTTAAGTGTGTAGACCCTACGGGTTCGGGAGACATGTAGACATGACCGAGATGGCTCTCCGGTCAATAACCAACAGCGGGATCTGGATACCCATGTTGGCTCCCACATGCTCCTCGATGATCTCATCGGATGAACCACGATGTCGAGGATTCAAGCAACCCCGTATACAATTCCCTTTGTCAATCGGTATGTTACTTGCCCGAGATTCGATCGTCGGTATCCCAATACCTCGTTCAATCTCGTTACCGGCAAGTCACTTTACTCGTACCGTAATGCATGATCCCGTGACCAGACACTTGGTCACTTTGAGCTCATTGTGATGACATTACCGAGTGGGCCCAGTGATACCTCTCCGTCATACGGAGTGACAAATCCCAGTCTTGATCCGTGTCACCCAACAGACACTTTCGGAGATACCCGTAGTATACCTTTATAGTCACCCAGTTACGTTGTGACGTTTGGTACACCCAAAGCACTCCTACGGTATCCGGGAGTTACACGATCTCATGGTCTAAGGAAGATACTTGACATTGGAAAACTCTAGCAAACGAACTATACGATCTTGTGCTATGTTTAGGATTGGGTCTTGTCCATCACATCATTCTCCTAATGATGTGATCTCGTTATCAATGACATCCAATGTCCATAGTCAGGAAACCATGACTATCTGTTGATCAACGAGCTAGTCAACTAGAGGCTCACTAGGGACATTGGTGTCTATTATTCACACATGTATTACGATTTCCGGATAATACAATTATAGCATGAATAATAGACAATTATATGAACAAGGAAATATAATAATCATTTATTATTGCCTCTAGGGCATATTTCCAACAGTCTCCCACTTGCACTAGAGTCAATAATCTAGTTACATTGTGATGAATCGAACACCCATGGAATTCATGGAATTGTGGTGTTGATCATGTTTTGCTCTAGGGAGAGGTTTAGTCAACGGATCTGCTACATTCAGGTCCGTATGTACTTTACAAATCTCTATGTCTCCATTTTGAACACTTTCACGAATGGAGTTGAAGCGACGCTTGATATGCCTGGTCTTCCTGTGAAACCTGGGCTCCTTGGCAAGGGCAATAGCTCCAGTGTTGTCACAGAAGAGAGTCATCGGGCCCGACGCATTGGGTATGAGTCCTAGGTCGGTAATGAACTCCTTCACCCAGACTGCTTCGTGTGCTGCCTCCGAGGATGCCATGTACTCCGCTTCACATGTAGATCCCTCCACAACGCTTTGCTTGCAACTGCACCAGCTTACTGCCCCGCCATTCAAAATATACACGTATCCGGTTTGTGACTTAGAGTCATCCAGATCTGTGTCGAAGCTAGCGTCGACGTAACCCTTTATGATGAGCTCTTCGTCACCTCCATAAACGAGAAACATTTCCTTAGTCCTTTTCAGGTACTTCAGGATATTCTTGACCGCTGTCCAGTGTTCCTTGCCGGGATTACTTTGGTACCTACCTACCAAACTTACGGCAAGGTTTACATCAGGTCTGGTACACAGCATGGCATACATAATAGAACCTATGGCTGAGGCATAGGGGATGACACTCATCTCTTCTATATCTTCTACCGTGGTCGGACATTGAGCTGAGCTCAATTTCATACCTTGCAACACCGGCAAGAACCCCTTCTTAGATTGATCCATATTGAACTTCTTCAATATCTTATCAAGGTATGTGCTTTGCGAAAGACCTATGAGGCGTCTTGATCTATCTCTATAGATCTTGATGCCTATTATATAAGCAGCTTCTCCAAGGTCCTTCATTGAAAAACTCTTATTCAAGTAGGCCTTACTGTTGTCCAAAAGTTCTATATCATTTCCCATCAAAAGTATGTCATCTACATATAATATGAGAAATGCTACAGAGCTCCCACTCACTTTCTTGTAAACGCAGGCTTCTCCATAAGTCTACATAAACCCAAACGCTTTGATCATCTCATCAAAGCGAATGTTCCAACTCCGAGATGCTTGCACCAGCCCATAAATCAAGCGTTGAAGCTTGCACACCTTGTCAGCATTCTTAGGATCGACAAAACCTTCCGGCTGCATCATATACAGTTCTTCCTTAAGATAACCGTTAAGGAATGCCGTTTTGACGTCCATTTGCCATATCTCATAATCATAGTATGTGGCAATTGCTGACATGATTCGGACGAACTTCAGCTTTGCCACGGGAGAGAATGTCTCATCGTAGTCAACCCCTTGAACTTGTCGATAACCCTTAGCAACAAGCCTAGCTTTATAGATGGTCACATTACCATCCGCGTCTGTCTTCTTCTTAAAGATCCATTTATTTTCTATGGCTCGCCGATCATCGGGCAAGTCAGTCAAAGTCCATACTTCATTTTCATACATGGATCCTATCTCGGATTTCATGGCTTCCAGCCATTTGTCGGAATCTGGGCCCGCCATCGCTTCTTCATAGTTCGAAGGTTCACCGTTGTCTAACAACATGATTTCCAAGACAGGGTTGTCGTACCACTCTGGTGCGGAACGTGTCCTTGTGTACCTTCGAAGTTCAGTAGGAGCTTGATCAGAAATATCTTGATCATCATCATTAACTTCCTCTCTAGTCGGTGCAGGCACCTCAGGAACATTTTCTTGAGCTGCGCTACTTACCGGTTCAAGAGGTAATACTTCATCAAGTTCCACTTTCCTCTCACTTATTTCTTTCGAGAGAAACTCTTTCTCTAGAAAGGATCCATTCTTGGCAACAAAGATCTTGCCTTCGGGTCTGAGGTAGAAGGTATACCCAATAGTTTCTTTAGGGTATCCTATGAAGACGCATTTTTCCGACTTGGGTTCGAGCTTTTCCGGTTGAAGTTTCTTGACATAAGCATCGCATCCCCAAACTTTTAGAAACGACAGCTTAGGCTTCTTCCCAAACCATAATTCATACGGTGTCGTCTCAATGGATTTCGACGGAGCCCTATTTAAAGTGAATGCGGCAGTCTCTAAAGCATAGCCCCAAAATGATAGCGGTAAATCGGTAAGAGACATCATAGATCGCACCATATCCAATAGAGTGCGATTATGACGTTCGGACACACCATTACGCTGAGGTGTTCTAGGCGGCGCGAGTTGTGAAACTATTCCACATTTTCTTAAGTGTGTGCCAAATTCGTGACTCAAGTATTCTCCTCCACGATCTGATCTCAAAAACTTGATTTTTCTGTCACGTTGATTCTCAACCTCACTCTGAAATTCCTTGAACTTTTCAAAGGTCTCAGACTTTTGTTTCATTAAGTAGACATACCCATATCTACTCAAGTCATCAGTGAGGGTGAGAACATAACGATAGCCACCACGAGCCTCAACGCTCATTGGACCGCACACATCAGTATGTATGATTTCTAATAAGTTGGTTGCTCGCTCCATTGTTCCTGAGAACGGAGTCTTGGTCATTTTACCCATGAGGCATGGTTCGCATGTGTCAAATGATTCATAATCAAGAGACTCTAAAAGTCCATCTGCATGGAGCTTCTTCATGTGTTTGACACCTATGTGACCAAGGCGGCAGTGCCACAAGTATGTGGGACTATCATTATCAACCTTACATCTTTTGGTATTCACACTATGAACATGTGTAGCATTACGCTCGAGATTCATTAAGAATAAACTATTCACCATCGGAGCATGACCATAAAACATATCTCTCATATAAATAGAACAACCATTATTCTCGGATTTAAATGAGTAGCCATCTCGTATTAAACGAGATCCTGATACAATGTTCATGCTCAAAGCTGGTACTAAATAACAATTATTGAGGTTTAAAACTAATCCCGTGGGTAAATGTAGAGGTAGCATGCCGACAGCGATCACATCGACCTTGGAACCATTCCCGACGCGCATCGTCACCTCGTTCTTCGCCAGTCTCCGTTTATTCCACAGCTCCTGCTTTGAGTTACAAATGTGAGCAACTGCACCGGTATCAAATATCCAGGAGCTACTACGAGTACTGGTAAGGTACACATCAATTACATGTATATCACATATACCTTTTGTTTTGCCGGCCTTCTTGTCTGCTAAGTATTTGGGACAGTTCCGCTTCCAGTGACCACTTCCCTTGCAATAAAAACACTCAGTCTCGGGCTTGGGTCCATTCTTTGGCTTCTTCCTGGCAGCTTGCTTACCGAGCGCGGCAACTCCCTTGCCGTCCTTCTTGAAGTTCTTCTTACCCTTGCCTTTCTTGAACTTGGTGGTTTTATTAACCATCAACACTTGATGTTCCTTTTTGACTTCTACCTCTACTGATTTCAGCATTGAAAATACCTCAGGAATGGTCTTTTCCATCCCCTGCATATTGAAGTTCATCACAAAGCTCTTGTAGCTCGGTGGAAGCCTGAAGGATTCTGTCAATGACCGCGTCATCCGGGAGATTAACTCCCAGCTGAGTTAAGTGGTTATGTAATCCAGACATAGTGAGTATGTGCTCACTGACAGAACTATTTTCCTCCATCTTACAGCTGAAGAACTTGTCGGAGACTTCATATCTCTCGACCCGGGCATGAGCTTGAAAAACCATTTTCAGCTCTTCGAACATCTCATATGCTCCGTGTCTCTCAAAACGCTTTTGGAGCCCCGGTTCTAAGATGTAAAGCATGCCGCACTGAATGAGGGAGTAATCATCAGCACGTGTCTGCCAAGCGTTCATAACGTCTTGGTTCTGTGGGACGGGTGCGTCACCTAGCGGTGCTTGTAGGACATAATCTTTCTTGGCAGCTATGAGGATGATCCTCAGGTTCCGGACCCAGTCCGTATAATTGCTGCCATCGTCTTTCAGCTTGGTTTTCTCTAGGAACGTGTTGAAGTTGAGGACAACGTGGGCCATTTGATCTACAAGACATATTGTAAAGATTTTAGACTAAGTTCATGATAATTAAGTTCATCTAATCAAATTATATAATGAACTCCCACTCAGATAGACATCCCTCCAGTCATCTAAGTATAACATGATCCGAGTTAACTAGGCCATGTCTGATCATCACGTGAGACGGACTAGTCAACATCGGCGAACATCTTCATGTTGATCGTATCTTCTATACGACTCATGCTCGACCTTTCGGTCTTCTATGTTCCGAGGCCATGTCTATACATGCTAGGCTCGTCAAGTCAACCTAAGTGTTTGCATGTGTAAATCTGTCTTACACCCATTGTATGTGAACGTTGGAATCTATCACACCCGATCATCACGTGGTGCTTCGAAACAACGAACTGTCGCAATGGTGCACAGTTAGGGGAAACACTTTCTTGAAATTATTATGAGGGATCATCTTATTTACTACCGTCGTTCTAAGTAAACAAGATGCAAAAACATGATAAACATCACATGCAATCAAATAATAATAGTGACATGATATTGCCAATATCACATAGCTCCTTTGATCTCCATCTTGGGGCTCCATGATCATCTTGTCACCGGCATGACACCATGATCTCCATCATCATGATCTCCATCATCGTGTCTCCATGAAGTTGCTCGCCAACTATTACTTCTACTACTATGGCTAACACGTTTAGCAATAAAGTAAAGTAATTTACATGGTGTTTCTCAATGACACGCAGGTCATACAAAAATAAAGACAACTCCTATGGCTCCTGCCGGTTGTCATACTCATCGACATGCAAGTCGTGATTCCTATTACAAGAACATGATCTCATACATCACATATATATCATTCATCATTCATCACAAATTTGTCCATATCACATCACAAAGCACTTGCTGCAAAAACAAGTTAGACGTCCTCTAATTGTTGTTGCAAGTTTTACGTGGCTGCAATAGGGTTCTAGCAAGAACGTTTTCTTACCTACGTAAAAGCCACAATGTGATTTGTCAACTTCTATTTACCCTTCATAAGGACCCTTTTCATCGAATCGGCTCCAACTAAAGTGGGAGAGACAGACACCCGCTAGCCAGCTTATGCAACTAGCGCATGTCAGTCGGTGGAACCAGTCTCACGTAAGCGTACGTGTAAGGTCGGTCCGGGCCGCTTCATCCCACAATACCGCTGAAGCAAAATAAGACTAGTAGCGGCAAGAAAGTTGACAACATCTACGCCCACAACAAATTGTATTCTACTCGTGCAAAGAGAACTACGCATAGACCTAGCTCTGTACCACTGTTGGGGAACGTTGCAGAAAACAAAAATTTTCCTACGGTTTCACCAAGATCCATCTATGAGTTCATCTAGCAATGAGTGATCGGATTGCATCTACATACCTTTGTAGATCACGCGCGGAAACGTTCAAAGAACGGGGATGAGGAAGTCGTACTCGACGTGATCCAAATCACTGGAGATCCTAGCGCCGAACGGACTGCACCTCCGCGTTCAACACACGTACAGTCAGCGTGACGTCTCCTCCTTCTTGATCCAGCAAGGGGGAAGGAGAGGTTGATGAAGATCCAGCAACACGACAGCGTGGTGGTGGATGCAGGGGTCACCGCAGCAGGGCTTCGTCGTTCTACTACGAGAGGGAGAGGTGTTGCAGGGGAGAGGGAGGCGCCAAGACTCAAGGGTGCGGCTGCCCCCTCCCTCCCCCCCTTTATATAGGCCCCCTAGGGGGTGCGCCGGCCCTAGGAGATGGGATCTCCTAGGGGGGCGGCGGCCAAGGGGTGGAGTGCCCCCCAAGCCAGGTAGGGCGCCCCCCCTAGGGTTCCCAACCCTAGGCTCATGGGGTGGGCCAAGGGGGGCGCACCAGCCCACTATGGGCTGGTTCCCCTCCCCACTTTGGCCCATGGGGGCCTCCGGGATGGGTGGCCCCACTCGGTGGACCCCGGGACCCTTCCGGTGGTCCCGGTACAATACCGGTGACCCCCGAAACTCTCCCGATGGCCGAAACTGCACTTCCTATATATAATTCTTCACCTCCGGACCATTCCGGAACTCCTCGTGACGTCCAGGATCTCATCTGGGACTCCAAAAAACTTTCGGGTTACTGCATATTCATATCTCTACAACCCTAGCGCCACCGAACCTTAAGTGTGTAGACCCTACGGGTTCGGGAGACATGTAGACATGACCGAGATGGCTCTCCGGTCAATAACCAACAGCGGGATCTGGATACCCATGTTGGCTCCCACATGCTCCTCGATGATCTCATCGGATGAACCACGGTGTCAAGGATTCAAGCAACCCCGTATACAATTCCCTTTGTCAATCGGTACGTTACTTGCCCGAGATTCGATCGTCGGTATCCCAATACCTCGTTCAATCTCGTTACCGGCAAGTCACTTTACTCGTACCGTAATGCATGATCCCGTGACCAGAAACTTGGTCACTTTGAGCTCATTGTGATGATGAATTACCGAGTGGGCCCAGAGATACCTCTCCGTCATACGGAGTGACAAATCCCAGTCTTGATCCGTGTCAACCCAACAGACACTTTCGGAGATACCCGTAGTATACCTTTATAGTCACCCAGTTACGTTGTGACGTTTGGTACACCCAAAGCACTCCTACGGTATCCGGGAGTTACACGATCTCATGGTCTAAGGAAAAGATACTTGACATTGGAAAAACTCTAGCAAACGAACTATACGATCTTGTGCTATGTTTAGGATTGGGTCTTGTCCATCACATCATTCTCCTAATGATGTGATCCCATTATCAATGACATCCCCATGTCCATAGCCAGGAAACCATGACTATCTGTTGATCAACGAGCTAGTCAACTAGAGGCTCACTAGGGACACATTGTGGTCTATGTATTCACACATGTATTACGATTTCCAGATAATACAATTATAGCATGAATAATAGACAATTATCATGAACAAGGAAATATAATAATCATTTTATTATTGCCTCTAGGGCATATTTCCAACACAGCCCAGTGCTCGCCTATGTTTCAAAAATCCTACCGAGTGATGAGCGAACCTCACACTCGGGGGCTTAGCTGCAGCCCAGTGCTCGCCTAAGTTTCAAAAATCCTACCGAGTGATGAGCGAACCTCACACTCGGGGGCTTAGCTGCAGCCCAGTGCTCGCCTAAGTTTCAAAAATCCTACTGAGTGGTGAGCAAGCCTCTCACTCGGGGGCTTAGCTGCAGCCCAGTACTCGCCTAAGTTTCAAAAATCCTACCGAGTGATGAGCTAGCCTCCCACTCGGGGGCTTAGCTGCAGCCCAGTGCTCGCCTAAGTTTCAAAAATCCTACCGAGTGATGAGCAAACCTCATACTCGGGGGCTTAGCTGCAGCCCAATGCTCGCCTAAGTTTCAAAAATCCTACCGAGTGATAAGCGAACCTCACACTCGGGGGCTTAGCTGCAGCCCAGTGCTCACCTATGTTTCAAAAATCCTACCGAGTGATGAGCGAACCTCACACTCGGGGGCTTAGCTGCAGCCCAGTGCTCGCCTAAGTTTCAAAAATCCTACCAAGTGATGAGCAAACCTTACACTCGGGGGCTTAGCTGCAGCCCAGTGCTCGCCTAAGTTTCAAAAATCCTACCGAGTGATGAGCAAACCTCACACTTGGGGGCTTAGCTGCAGCCCATTGCTCGCCTAAGTTTCAAAAATCCTACCGAGTGATGAGCAAACCTCACACTTGGGGGCTTAGCTGCAGCCCATTGCTCGCCTAAGTTTCAAAAATCCTACCGAGTGATAAGCGAACCTCCCACTCAGGGGTTAGCTGCAGCCCAGTGCTCGCCTAAGTTTCAAAAATCCTACCGAGTGATGAGCAAACCTCACACTTGGGGGCTTAGCTGCAGCCCAGTGCTCGCCTAAGTTTCAAAAATCCTACCGAGTGATGAGCAAACCTCACACTTGGGGGCTTAGCTGCAGCCCATTGCTCGCCTAAGTTTCAAAAATCCTACCGAGTGATAAGCGAACCTCCCACTCAGGGGTTAGCTGCAGCCCAGTGCTCGCCTAAGTTTCAAAAATCCTACCGAGTGATGAGCGAACCTCACACTCGGGGGCTTAGCTGCAGCCCAGTGCTCGCCTAAGTTTCAAAAATCCTACCGAGTGATGAGCGAACCTCACACTCGGGGGCTTAGCTGCAGCCCAGTGCTCGCCTAAGTTTCAAAAATCCTACCGAGTGATGAGCAAACCTCACACTCGGGGGCTTAGCTGCAGCCCAGTGCTCGCCTAAGTTTCAAAAATCCTACCGAGTGATGAGCAAACCTCACACTCGGGGGCTTGGCTGCAGCCCAGTGCTCGCCCAAGTTTCAAAAATCCTACCGAGTGATGAGCAAACCTCACACTCGGGGGCTTAGCTGCAGCCCAGAGCTCGCCTAAGTTCCAAAAATCCTACTGAGTGATGAGCAAACCTCACACTCGGGGGCTTAGCTGCAGTCTAGTATTCGCCTAAGTTGAAAAACCATCCCTATCCGCAACGTTGACGAGGTGCAGGTCGACTGCAATCCTCTCCACAGAACTGCGCTACAAGTACAATGTCCGCTCCATCCCTATCCGCAAGGATGACGAGGTGCAGGTCGACTGCAATCCTCTCCACGGAGCTGCGCCACAAGTACAATGTGCGCTCCATCCCTGTCCGCAAGGACGACGAGGTGCAGGTCTACTGCAATCCTCTCCATGGAGCTATGCCACAAGTAAAATGTGCGCTCCATCCCTATCCGCAAGGACGACGAGGTGCAGGTCGACTGCAAACCTCTCCTCAGAGCTGCGCCACAAGTACAATGTGCGCTCCATCCCTATCCGCAAGGACAACGAGGTGCAGGTCGACTACAAACCTCTCCTCAGAGCTGCGCCACAAGTACAATGTGCACTCCATCCCTATCCGCAAGGACGACGAGGCGCAGGTCGACTGGGATATCTCCCTCAGAGTTGCATCTCATAGAATATTCCGAGTGAAGAATAAGTTCCACTCGAAGGCAAACGCAAGCACATGCAAAAGATAAACCAAGATCAGATAAAGTCTCAAGAGTTTCAGGACGAAGATAAAAGTACTTAGGCGTCAGGCCCGAAGGAGTTTAACGGTTACAAAAACCACTCGGCATTCCGAGGCAAATTTAAAGCAAGTTTAAGTATCAAGTTTGTTCACTCAGCAGGAGGAGGACTTGCAGGCTCGACGAACTCGTCCAAATCAATCCCGTCAGCGATCCGGGTGGCAGCAGCAATGAAAGTCTCCATGAAGGACTGGAAGTTGTGCTTTTTGTGTTGGCGACCTTGATCGACGCCAGCTTCTCTTCTCGAGCTTCTCTGCAGTGGACCCTGACCAGTGACAGAGCCACGTCAGCACCGCATCGGGTAGAGGACTTCTTCCATTCCTGCACT
The DNA here is from genome assembly GCF_003073215.2 of Triticum urartu. Classification (NCBI taxonomy): domain Eukaryota; kingdom Viridiplantae; phylum Streptophyta; class Magnoliopsida; order Poales; family Poaceae; genus Triticum; species Triticum urartu. Next base: position 583,146,760 of record NC_053025.1, read on the forward strand.
CGACCAGGGACCTCATTGAGTCGAGCCATCAGAGACTCGAGATCATTCTGAAGCGTTGCCCTTGGCCAAAGCGATGATTCGATGCATGAAACTGCAACCTTCAGACAGGCAAGATAACTTGTAACAATGGCGATGCGGGATTCTAGTCGAAGCACATTCATGGCAGCCTCATCGCCGACTGGAGAAAGGATAGGGTCCAAGCCCGTCTCGATCCATCCTGTCTCCTCTTTAAAGTTTTGGCAGAATTCTGTAGAGTCAAGGAGTTAATGAGTCGACTGGTCAGGTCTAACTTGCAAACAGTAAAACAGTCGGCTAAAAAAGAGGTACCTTCAAGCATAAGAAAGAGTTTCTTGGCGAGAGCTTTCAGATAAGCCTCCAGATCGTTCCTCCTGCGAGTCATGCTTTCCAGCTAGTCGTTCAGAGCCACTTTATCTTTTTTCAGACGAGTCGCCTCTCAATTGGATTCAGTGAGAGATGACTTCAGCTTGTTGATTTCTTCCTCCAGCGCTCCGACCGAAGCCAGTTTCTGGTCAGCAAGGGCAGTCTTCTCCTGACCCTCCTTCTGCGCAGCTGCAAGGTCCAAGTCCTTCTTCTCCAGGGCCAACATCATTTTCTCTGCAAAATACACATTTAGATCAAATAGAAGAATGAAGAGATAACTTGAAGGATGGTCAAGATAAGCAGTCGACAGGCCGTTACCTTCCGTACCAGCGACTTCATCTTGAGCCCTCTTCAAGTTCTGCTGAGCCAACTCCAGGTCAAGGTTGAGTTGCCTTTGCTTTTCCTCAAATTCGGCAAACTTGGAGATAAGCGAACAAGATTTCTACAGTGAGTAGAAGACATATCAATCGACAAGACCAAAGATTATCTACTTCCGAGTGAATAAAACTTCAAGACTACTCAGACCCCAACCGACTGCCAGCAGTCGACTGTGGTCTCGGGGACTACACCCAGTGGGTGCACTTAGCGTGCCCCCACTGGTTCAGATTCCACTCGGCCGGTCCGCCCAGGCCGAGTAAAAAAAAGAGAAGGAAGAGGAACAAGTACTCAGACCCCAACCGACTGCCAGCAGTCGACTGCGGTCTCGGGGACTACACCTAGTGGGTGCACTTAGCATGCCCCCACTGGTTCAGATTCCACTTGGCCGGTCCGCCCAGGCCGAGTAAAAAAAGGAAGTGCTCAGACCCCAACCGACTACCAGCAGTCGACTGCGGTCTCGGGGACTACACCCAGTAGGTGCACTTGGCGTGCCCCCAATGGTTCGGGTTCCACTCGGCTGCACCCAGTGGCTGTACAATCTCGAAGTGCAAGACAATGAAAGATTAAGAGAAGGAAAATATTCGGGTAGCATATCCTAAAAGAACAAGTTCAGTCGGAAGTTAACTTACCTGGACATTGTCTCGAAGAGCCGCGCTGGCGTCATAAGCAGCCTGACTGTTTTCGTGCACCGCCTTCACCCGCTCCATCATTATGCCATCCTGACGTATAGCCTCCGCAGCGGCGTCCTACTGGCTTTCTGGAACATGATGAGTGGCAAAGAGGGGGACGGACGGTCCAGACGCAGCGACTTGGAGATCCGAGGCATGAAGTTGGATGGTTGAAACAAGCTTTGGAGTAGTCGACGATGCAGGACGCACACTCGACACCGGGTCAGCAAAGGTTACCAAAACCTTACTCGCATCTTCGAGCCGTTGAACTACCCGCTCCGCCGCCGGATCCGACTGGGATGTTTTGCTAGCTATTTCCTTATTCTTCCTGGGCCTCAGCGGCATGTCCTCGTCATCATCCGGAAGCTCAATGACATTGGGAGGCGCTGCAAAGAAATCAGCCGACCCTAGATGAGTCACCAGAATTTAATCGACCATACAATCAAGAACAAGATCACGAGGATTGTACCCGGGTTGGAGGTGACCGCATCTTCTATGTCCTCGTCTTCATACTGGCGGGTGGAAGTCCCAGAGGTAGCAGCACTACAAATTTCAGAATTTAGTCGGTCATGTCTGACGAAATGAATCGACTCAAATCCAGATTCATACTAAAACAAGAAATCAAGCCCAACTAATACCCGGAAGTAATGGGGATGGCCACTTTGATCTTCGGCAAGGTTTTTGGCGGTTTGGACGGCGTAGCTTTTGGTTGCTTCGATGCCCTTTCAGTCGGCACTGGAGAAGACGTCCGAGGGCGCTTTGATGACTGCCCAGTTTGCGCGGTCGCTTTGCCGCGGGCGCTTGCTGGATCGTGAGAAAGCTTGGATCGTCTTTCCCTACGAGGAGGAGAGTTGACCTCTTCTTCGTCACTCGGGTCATCTCTATCCTCGTCCTCTTCATCGTCAGAGTGCCACTCGCCGCTTTCACCTCCACTCGCTTCTCCCTCTAGGTCCTGCTCCTGCTCCCCGTTGGGCATCGAGTACATCTCAGTCAGGGCTTGGAAGACAACAACCAAGATAGGAGTCAGTCAGATGACAGCAAACAGCTACTTGATAAATCAAGAAGACACTCGACCATTTGGAGTCATACCTTGTCGGTTTCGTACGAGTTGTTGAGTGGAGGAATCCTCCGGGATCCCCTGGGGTTGTCTTTGTTGCCAGTAATACCCTTCAGCCACCCTTCCAACGTAGCTTCATGGACTTCCTCTGGACGGATCCGAGTGGTGTCGTCGGTGCCCGAATACATCCACATCGGATGGTCACGAGCTTGAAGTGGTTGGATGCGTCGCCTGGGGAAGACCTCCAATAGATCCATACCGGTTACCCCATCACGGACAAGCTGAACTACTCGCTCAACCAGCACTTTCACTTGCGCCTTCTCCTCTGGGGTCACTTTCAAAGCAGAGGGCTTCTCCACTCGGGGCATGGAAAAGGGGGGAAGTCCAGTCGACTGACCCGGAGTTGGCTGGTCCTTGCAGTAGAACTAGGTCGACTGCCACCCTCGGGCCGACTCAGGAAGGATCATGGCTGGGAAAGTACTTTTACTCCTCATCTGAATCCCAAGACCCCCGCACATCTGAATCACTTGCGTCCTCTCGTCACTCGGGTTGGCCTTCTTGACCGACTGAGAACGGCACATGATTATGTGTTTGAAGAGGCCTCACTGTGGCCGAGAGCCCAGGAAGCTCTCACACATGGACACAAAAGTAGCAAGATACACAATGGTGTTTGGGGTAAAGTGGTGGAGTTGTGCCCCAAAGAAGTTCCAGAAACCTCGAAAGAAAGGGTGGGGAGGCAAGGAAAACCCGCGGTCGATGTGAGTAGCGAGGAGAACGCGCTCACCCTCCTGTGGCTGCGGCTCGGTCTCGTTCCCCGAGAGTCGTGCCGATTCATGGGGGGTCAGTCCCCCCTCGACCAGGTCATCGACGTTGTCCTGACGGATCGCCAAGCGAATCCAGTCGCCCTGGATCCAGCCCGGCGACAGGCCGGACCTCGAGGAAGATCCGCCCCGGCCGGACTTCTTCCCCTTCTCCTTCGTTGTCGCCTTCTTCGCGCGCTCCAATGCCACCGTCTTCTCCTTCCCCATCGCGGCGAGCAGAGCTCGAACGGGGCGGCGGCGCTGGAGCAGGAGCAAATGCAGCGAAGAAAACTAAGAGGGAAAGAGAAGAACGAAGACGCACTGTTCAAAGAAAACCCTGGCCCGACGCCTTATATGGGGCCGCTTCCGAGTGGCTGACCTGTGGGTCCGGACGACCCAATCAAATCCCGCAACATTCGCGTGCGAGGTACGTGGCGAAAAAGGTGGTGCGGTGATCGAGGCGGCCTCACCTAATCCATTCCGATTACTGCGGCCTCCCCCGTCCCGTGCGCTTCCCCAAATCCAAATCCCACGATATCCGCGCACAGCAAGGCAATCTGTCAGACGGAATATCTTCTCCATATCAGTACTCAAGACATCACAGTAAAGTTCACTCGGCAGATTCAAGAATGGATCAAGGCGACTGAAAAGGAGTTGAGATCATCATGGTTGTTCGCTTGGTCGCAATAAGTCACTCCCGGAGCACAAAAATTGAATCGGAGGAATTCTCGACTCCTTCTCCACTCAAGCCTCGAACCATTCGGGGGCTAATGATGAAGCTATGCACCTAGGGTAGGGTCATAGGCCTGACCTAGACGCCATCCCCAAGGACATCACCCTAAAGCCAGAAGCATTCAAAGGGTACCATCATCCACTCGACCAGAGACATTCCACTCGGAAGAATCAATGTCACTTGACCGTCACAGAAATCACTCGACAAACAAAAGATCTAAAGTCACTCTACACAGCAACGGTCGGGCGTTTACTCATAGACTTAACTATCATTTATAGCACTTTAATGCAGACGTTACCTGTAACGCTCCTTCTTTATGTACATTGAACCCCGCGTAACGGAGGGGAGCTGGGGTCCTGGCGCACTCTATATAAGCCACCCCCCTCCTCCAGGATAGGGGTTTGCATCGTTTGTAAACTCACACACGCATATAATCCAGTCGACCGCCTCAGGGCACCGAGACGTAGGGATGTTACTTCCTCCAAGAAGGGCCTGAACTCGTAAACTTGTGTGTACAACTACTCCATAGCTAGGATCTTGCCTCCTCATACCTACCCCCCATTCTATTGTCAGTCTTAGATCCACGACAGTGGGCATCTCCATAGCCCATTGATTAGCCGCGTCAATGTGAGACTTTCTCCCTTTTTTGTCTTCTCACACAACCTCAATCATCATATTCTATTTCACCCATAGTGATATGTCCATGGCTCACGCTCATATATTGCGTAAAAGTTGAAAGAGTTTGAAAAGGCTAAGTATGAAACAATTGCTTGGCTTGTCATCGGGATTGTGCATGATGGGAACATTTTGTGTGACGAAAATGAAGCATGGCCAAACTATATGACTTTGTAGGGATACGTTTTCTTTGGCTATGGTATTTTGATAAGACATAATTGCTTGATTAGCATACTTGGAGTATTACTATTTTTATGTCAACAATAAACTTTTATCTTGAATCTTTCGGATCTGAACATTCATGCCACAATAGAGGAAAATACATTAAAGAATATTCTAGAAAGCATTCCACATCAAAAATTCTGTTTTTATCATTTACCTACTCGAGGACGAGCAGGAATTAAGCTTGGGGATGCTGATACGTCTCCAACATATCTATAATTTTTTATTGTTCCATGCTATTATATTATCTGTTTTGGATGTTAATGGGCTTTATTTTACATTTTTATATTATTTTTGAGACTAACCTATTAACCGGAGGCCCAGCCCAAATTGTTGTTTTTTGCCTATTTTAGTGTTTCGTAGAAAAGGAATATCAAACGAAGTCCAAACGGAATGAAACCTTCGGGAATGTGATTTTTGGAACAAATGTGATCCAGAGGACTTGGAGTGGACGTCAAGCAATCAATGAGGCGGCCACGAGGTAGGGGGCGCACCTACCCCCCTGGGCGCGCCCTCCACCCTCATGGGCCCATCATTGCTCCACCGACCTACTTCTTCCTCCTATATATATCCATATACCCCGCAAACATCCAGGAGCACCACGAAACCCTATTTCCACCGCCGCAACCTTCTGTACCCAAGAGATTCCATCTCGGGGCCTTTTCCGGAGCTCCGCCGGAGGGGGCATTGATCACGGAGGGCCTCTACATCAACTCCATGGCCCCGCCGATGATGTGTGAGTAGTCTACCTCAGACCTTCGGGTCCATAGCTAGTAGCTAGATGGCTTCTTCTCTCTCTTTGGATCTCAATACAAAGTTCTCCTCGATTCTCTTGGAGATCTATTCGATGTAATCTTCTTTCGCGGTGTGTTTGTCGAGATCCGATGAATTGTGGGTTTATGATCAAGTTTATCTATGAACAATATTTGAATCTTCTCTGAATTCTTTTATGTATGATTGGTTTATCTTTGCAAGTCTCTTCGAATTATCAGTTTGGTTTGGCCTACTAGATTGATCTTTCTTGCAATGGGAGAAGTGCTTAGCTTTGGGTTCAATCTTGCGGTGCTCGATCCCAATGATAGAAAGGAAACGACACGTATTGTATTGTTGCCATCGAGGATAAAAAGATCGGGTTTGCATCATATTGCATGAGTTTATCCCTGTACATCATGTCATCTTGCTTAAGGCGTTACTCTGTTCTTATGAACTTAATACTCTAGATGCATGCTGGATAGCGGTCGATGTGTGGAGTAATAGTAGTAGATGCAGAATCATTTCGGTCTACTTGCCTCGGATGTGATGCCTATATACATGATCATGCCTAGATATTCTCATAATTGTTCGCTTTTCTATCAATTGCTCGACAGTAATTTGTTCACCCACCGTAATACTTATGCTATCTTGAGAGAAGCCACTAGTGAAACCTATGGCCCCCGGGTCTATTTTCCATCATACAAGTTTCCAATCTACTTTATTTTGCAATCTTTACTTTCAATCTATATCATAAAAATACCAAAAATATTTATCTTATTATTATCATCTCTATCAGATCTAACTCTTGCAAGTGGCCGTGAAGGGATTGACAACCCCTTTATCACGTTGGTTGCGAGGTTCTTATTTGTTTGTGTAGGTACGAGGTGACTCGCGCGTGGTCTCCTACTGGATTGATACCTTGGTTCTCAAAAACTGAGGGAAATACTTACGCTGCTTTACTGCACCACCCTTTCCTCTTCAAGGGAAAACCAACGCAGTGCTCAAGAGGTAGCATACTGTCTACCCAGAGTAAAGAATTAATGCTTCTGAAAAACTCTGTCTCGGTCATCCGTTTCTCAAACACCATGTAGTGCGAGAAATCCAACGAAGGAGATCGAGTCTTGTGGGGAAAATTGCGCAAACCTCTGTAGAGTGTATAAACTAATCATGGTTAGCCATGTCCCCGGTTATGGATATTTTGAGTATCTGGTACTTGAATTATTGATTTGATCTCATCACTTTACTTAATTAATTTGTTGGGTTGATAATTATTATTTTGGGATTGAGTTGGAGGAACCTTCTCAATGTTTTCAACAAACTTTATAGTTAAATAAAATCTATTCCTTGGTTGTAGGGAAAAGCTAGCTTTCTTCAAAAATAACCATTGAGCCTCCACCAGCCATATATGCATATAGTTATAGCTGTTACATGTTCATTTCTCTATAGTGTTATTTTGCCAGCATATTCCATGTGCTGACCTACACAGGCTACAACGTATTATGTTGCAGAGTTTTCAGACGAAGAGTAAGGCGCGCTAGGTCATTGTCCTGCACTCAGCTATGCCGTTGGAGTTGATGGACTCATTTACTCTCAAAGCTTTTGCTATTATCTTATTTAGATGGCCTTCAGCCATATTATTGTAATAGTTCTCTTTTGAGACATTAGATGTAATAAGTGTGTGATTAAGCTCTGTTGTAAATCCTCGAGTACTGTGTGTGTCAGCATTACCGATCCAGGGATGACACTTCTACACAGAGATTTGACCGTCTGAGGTTGGATAGCTACAAGATGGTATCAGAACACACGCTGACTGTAGGACGCGACCACTAAGATGAGCCATAGGACACTCTTCTCTACTCATTTCTGACTCTTCTCCACTTTCTACTCTATAGATGGCGGACCCAAGGAACAAGTTTGCTCAACCGGATGAAGACACGCCTTTTGGATGACACTTGAAGGAAGCCACTCAATACCTGAACATCGGAATACCGAGCTTCATCGGGACCTACACTACCACTCTACCGGAAGAAGAGCACTAGAGAGTTCGAGTACATGTTCCAGGAAGGACATTCACACCAGTTACAGAGCTCATAGAGTTTTCCTTTGATGCACCAACCTGGAGTCTAGGAAAGAGCATGGCAGCTCACATTGCCATGGGACGCATCAGCGAAGTTTACCACAAGGATCTTAAGGACACCATCTACCATATATCTGTACACCGAGATGAGTAATGGGAGATGATTTGCACCAGGAGGGACAAGTCCATTGCAGCTTACATCCAGGAGTTGAACCAACACATTCCTCGTCAGGAGAACCAGATGTGCACCAGCATGATAGACCTGAAGAAGGTGATGACCAGGAACATGGATCTAGAAGAGGAACTCAAGTCTACATGCGATGGATATGAAGAGGAAATTGCAGTACTACTGGAGAAGAATGAAGACCTAAAGAAGAAGCTAGGAGTATTAATGGGAGACCCGGCGCTAGGAGGTGACAACCATCCCGAAGACTACATCATCATCGACGACACCGACTCCGATCTCGACAGTGATGATGATTATGAAGACGAAGTTGGAGCAGATATCATGGAGTCTTCTTCCGATCAAAATTTCTAGTCGACCACCATATTATCAGTAGTATTCCCCCAGTATATAGTAGTAGTCCGAGTATTTTGTAACGGTAGATTAGATCGATTGTATGCCCTTGTTTGAATTGAGTGGTGTGATATGAATGTGTTTGTCTCATGTGCATATGGGTAGTGATCTTCTCCTTAGACCTCACTTTATTTTAATCTCTCTCCCCCTCTAAAACGTATCAGATGCCTCCGAGACATGACCCCAGATTTGTCTTCCCACCGGAGCTCACCCAGTTGATTCAACAGCAGAATGCCTTAATGCAGCTGCTAGTACAGAACCAAGGCAACAACAAAAACAATAACAAGAACAACAATAACAACCCACCGCCACCATCGCCAGTTGACAACTTAGCCTGTTTTCTGAGGATAAATGCGCCGGTGTTTTCTAGTAGCACCGAGTCGATTGTTGCTGATGACTGGCTCTGCAGGATTGGAAGGGAGCCGACCACCGCAGGTTGCACAGATGCTGAGAAGGTGCGTTTTGCCGCACATCAATTGGATGGACCAGCAGCCTCATGGTGGGAGAATTACACAGCCACTTTTCCCATAGCCAATGTCACATGGGATTAGCTTCAACAAGCTTTCCGTACAGCCCATGTCTCAACTGGAGCAATGAGTATGAAGAAGCGTGAGTTTCGCAACTTACGCCAGGGAGATCGTACTGTGGGGCAGTACGTGGATGAGTTTAGTAAGTTAGCTCGCTATGCCCCAGATGATGTGGCCACAGATGCCACGAAGTAGGAGAAGTTTATGGAAGAGATGAATGATGAGCTGAGTATGCAGTTGATGGTGGCTACATTCAATAACTACCAGGATTTGGTAGATAGGGCCCTCATGATTGAAGGCAAGCAGCAACAGATAGAGAGCCGCAAAAGGAAGTATGGACAAGGAAAGTACAATTCTGGAGCTTAGTAGGAGCCTCGTTTTACCCCAAACTCGGGAGGACACACTCATAACCATGGAGGCCATACTCATAATAGAGGGAGTTCACATAACCACAGCGGCCCTAAGAATGGTAATGGGAATGGAGGAAGCAACGGACAGAACCGTTCCAGCCCAGCAACACCCGCCAGGAAGGATTTAAGTCACATTACTTGTTTCAAGTGCGGGAAGACTAGACACTACACCACGGAATGTCCTGAAGCAAAGAATGGAAACGGCAATGGAAGCTCAGGGAAGAAGCCAAACCCTTTCACCAGAGGTCAGGGGAACCACATCAACATGGAGGAGGTTGAAGAACAGCCTGACGCAATGATCGGTAAGTTTTTGATTAAGTCATTTATCGCACTCGTTCTTTTTGACACTTGTGCATCGCATTCATACATATCAAGGGGATTTGTGGACAAGTTTAAGTTGCCAACCTTAGCCCTTAGGTCACCCATGTTTGTAAGCTCGCCAGGAGCAGAGTATATGGCCAGCCGATGGTGTGATCGGTTACCCCTAACCATTGGTAGCCACGTTTTCCCCTCATACCTAGTGATTTTGGAGTCACAAGGATTGAATATAATACTAGGCATGGATTGGTTATCAAAGTATGGAGGAAACATCGACTGTGCTAGTAAGTCAATTCTACTCACCACCCCAGAGGGAAAAAGGATCAAGTATGTGTCTACGCATGCGCCAAGGAGGACCCAAGTAAATTCTCTCTTGGAAGTTGTTCAGGAAGAAGTGCCTGTTGTGAAGGATTACCCGGATGTATTTCCAGAGGAATTGCCAGGCATGCCGCCAGATCGAGACATAGAGTTTTTGATAGAGCTGTTGCCAGGCACCGGACCAATATCGAAGAGACCGTATAGGATGCCCGCAAATGATTTGGAGGAAATTAAGAAGCAGATTAAGGAGTTATTGGAGAAAGGTTATATCCGACCAAGTTCATCACCGTGGGGAGCCCCAGTGCTCTTAGTTGAGAAGAAGGATGGATCTTTGAGAATGGTTGTTGATTATCGGGCCACTACCGATGATCAATGATATGTTTGACCAGTTGCAAGGAGCTAAAGTATTCTCTAAGATCGATCTTCGATCAGGATACCACCAGTTGAAGATCCGAGAACAGGATATACCTAAGACAGCTTTCACCACAAGGTACGGGCTATATGAGTACACGGTCATGTCATTCGGATTGACTAACGCCCCTGCCTATTTTATGAGTATGATGAACAAGGTGTTCATGGAGTTTTTGGATCAGTTTATGGTGGTGTTCATTGATGATATATTGGTGTACTCGAAGAATGAAGAGGAACACAAGGAGCATCTGCACTTAGTTCTCGAGAAGCTCAGGGAACACCAGCTATATGCCAAGTTTAGCAAGTGTGAGTTTTGGTTGAAGGAAGTTGGATTTCTTGGACATGTTATATCAGGAGAAGGTATAGCAGTAGACCCTACCAAGGTTTAGTTTGTGGTTTAGTCTGTCACTGAGTGGTTGGCACCCACCTCAGTTGGAGAGATCCGCAGTTTTCTGGGACTCGCAGGATATTATAGGAGGTTCATTGAGAATTTCTCCAAGATTGCGAAACCCATGACAGAGTTGTTGAAGAAGGACACCAAGTTCAAATGGACCGAAGATTGTGAGGCCAGTTTTCAGGAGTTGAAGAGATGTTTGGTTATAGCCCCAGTGCTGATTCTTCCGGATATACGCAAGGAATTCCAAGTTTATTGCGACGCTTCTCGCTTAGGAACTGGAGGTGTACTTATGCAAGACGGAAGAGTTGTTTCATATGCCTCACGGAAGCTTCAACCTCATGAGTTGAATTATGCCACACATGATTTGGAGTTAGCAACAGTAGTGCATGCGCTCAAAACCTGGAGACATTTTTCTGATTGGAAAAAGATGTGATGTGTACATGGATCACAAGAGTTTAAAGTACATTTTCACACAGAAGGATTTGAATCTCAGGCAGAGGAGATGGTTGGAGCTCATCAAGGATTACGATATCAAGTTGCATTATCATCCAGGAAAGGCCAATGACGTAGCAGACGCTTTGAGCCGCAAGAGTTATGCCAATACCCTTGTAAGCGAAGGATTACTGCAGGAGTTAGTTGACGATCTCAAGGAACTTCGTTTGGAGATAGTTCCAAGAGGTTTTGTTGCAACAATGGAGGTTCAGTCTACATTATTGGGAAAGATTCGAGAAGCTCAAAAGGATGATAAGGAAATCGCTGAGATAAAGGAGAAGATGAGCAAAGGAAAAGCCAAAGGTTTTTGTGAGGATGAGCACGAGACTTTATGGTTTGAGGATCGTGTATATGTGCCCAATAATGCGGAGATCAGGAAGTTAATACTTCAGGAAGCTCATGACTCGCCATACTCGATTCACCCCGGAAACACCAAGATGTATTTGGATTTGAAGGAACGTTTTTGGTGGACAGGAATGAAGAAGGATATTTCTGAGTATGTAGCGGTATGTGATGTATGTCAAAGAGTGAAGGCAGAGCATCAGAAGCCAGCAGGATTATTACAGCCAATGTCGATACCCGAATGGAAGTGGGACAAGCTTGGCATGGATTTCATCACCGGATTACCCAGGACACGATCGGGATATGATTCTATCTGGGTAGTAGTGGATCGCTTGACCAAGGTAGCTCACTTTATCCCTGTGAAAACCACCTATACAAGCGCAAAGTTGGCCCAGATATATATCACCAGGATCGTATGTCTGCATGGAGTTCCAAGGACCATCGTATCAGATAGAGGGACACAGTTTACCTTGAAGTTTTGGAATCAATTGCACCAGACTTTGGGTACTAGGCTAGAGTTTAGTACAGCCTTTCATCCGCAGATAGATGGATAGACCGAGAGTCAATCAGATTCTAGAGGACATGTTGAGAGCGTGTGCGCTAGATTATGGATCTAGTTGGGATGATATTTTGCCTTACGCAGAGTTTCCTACAACAACAGTTACCAGGCTAGTTTGAAGATGGCACCTTTTGAAGCCTTGTACGGAAGGAGATGAATGACACCGTTAATGTGGGACGAAGTTGGAGACTGTCAGTTGTTTGGACCAGATTTGATCAAAGAGTCTGAAGAGAAGGTTAAGTTGATTCGTGATAGACTGAAGGTAGCTCAGTCCAGGCAGAAGAGTTATGCCGATACTAAACGCAAGGAGGTAGTCTACAAGATTGGAGACAGAGCATATCTTTGTGTGTCACCACTCCGAGGAGTTAAACGATTTGTAGTTAAGGGAAAGTTAGCCCCGAGATTTGTAGGACCATACCAAGTTCTGGAACGTATGGGAGAAGTTGCCTACAAATTGGAGTTACCCGAAGGATTGTCAGGAGTACATGATGTGTTTCACGTTTCCCAGTTGAAGAAGTGATATGCTGAGATGGCCGATATTCCTCTAAGAGATACAGTGCCCCTAGAAGCAATTCAGTTGGAGAGTGATCTGACCTACGAGGAGAAACCCGTCAAGATTCTCGAGTTTGCCAGCCGAGTTATCCACAGCAAGGTTATCAAATTTTGCAAAGTTCAGTAGAGCCACCATACCGAGGATGAAGCCACCTGGGAGCGAGAAGAAAACCAACGAAAAGACCACCCACACCTATTTTCTAGCCAACTCGAATCTCGAGGGCAAGATTCATCTTAAGGGGGGTAGGTTTGTAACATCCCAATTTTCAATTTGGATGTTATACATAGGTCATCATACGCATATCATATTTTATTTGTATTTTGGTTGTGATCCTAGAAATCTTAAGCAACTCAAGGACCCAAGGAGAGAGTTGGGGATTTCATAAATTTTCATATTTGAATTTTATCAAATTTGAAAAGAGGATCAATTTGATTTTAATATTTTTCTCTTCAATTATTTCCAATTTTAAAATAAAAGAGAATATAATATGACTTCTTCAAAAGAGAGGAATATTGGAGAAGAAGATTTAAAATCAAATTTATATTTTATTAGGATTTTACTTGCTATTTTATTTGAATTTAGAAGAAAAAATATGCATTTTTGAAAATTGCATTTTTAGGCCAGAAAAATGTTCACTTTGTTCTAAATAATAGGTTTAGACGGCAAAAATAGTTTCTAGTATTTTTAGATTTTTTCTATATTTTATTAGGATTTTTCTTCAGGCAAAATTTTATTAAAAAAAGTTTGCAGCCGAACTGGGCCGGCCCAGCCGCCACTGCCTCGTCCCCATCCCCGGGATGGACTCACGCTCGCCGCCACCGAGTCCGGCTCAGCCACGCCTCACCACTGCCTTGCCTCGCCCCTCCTCCAAGCCCCCCGGCCTCTTTAAATAGGGTCGAAGCCTGGCCCCTCCTCCTCCTCAAGCCGCCGCCGCCGCCCCAAGCAGCAGCAGCAGCCAGTCGCCGCCGCCGCAAATGCCAACGCCGCCACCCCGCGCCGCGCCACTCCGCCCTGCAGCCGCCGTCGCCCGCCGCCGGAGCTTCGCCGGAGCCGCCGCCGCCGATCCGGTCCGATTAGCCTCCGCCGCCGGTTCTTCTCTGCGAACCGGTATAACCGCCAAAAACCGCCTCGGTTTTTTTAGTTTTCGGTTTTCCTTTTAGATCAGTTTTATTATTTAGGTTAGGTTGTTAGCGAATGTTCATTTGTTTAGATCTGGGAGTGAACGTTTCCGTTCGTTAGTTTCTGTTAGCGAACGTTCGTTTGATAGTTTTCTATTTTTATTTTTATTTTTGGCTAGGGACCTATCCGCGATTAATTTTATCACAGATTAGTCCCTGATCTTCAATCCCTCGCAACTTTTTGCTCGTTCGTCCAAATCCTGTGAAACCAACGCCAAAATATTCGTCTTGTTCCCCTCTTTCCAGATAACCAACTTGAACATGGTTTTGACAATTTAAAATTTGGTTGCAAGCAGATTTGAATTCGAACTTCTTTTGATCATAGTTTGAGTTTCATAGCTCCGATTCGATTGATTCTTTTTGCAAATCAAAGCTCTTTAGTTGAACTTTCAGTTTGGATCTTTTTATTTGAGTTTTACCCTTGCATATTTCTTGAGTGCTTATATATGTTATTGCTTGTTCACGATAGAGTTTCCGGAGTGCGAAGCGTGCTACTACGAGTCACTGGGGTTTTCAGATCGTCAGCAAGGTGCTACCTCTTGAGCATTGCGTTGGATTTCCCCGAAGAGGAGAGGATGATGTAGCAAAGTAGCGTAAGTATTTCCGTTAGTTTTTTTGAGAACCAAGGTATCAATCCAGTAGGAGGCTACGCGCGAGTCCCTCGTACCTACACAAAAACAATAGCTCAACGCAACCAACGCGCTTAGGGGTTGTCAATCCCTTCACGGTCACTTACGAAAGTGAGATCTGATAGAGAATATAAATAATATTTTTGGTATTTTTGGTATAGAGATGAAAAGTAAAAGGTAAAAGCAAAGTAAAAGCAAAGCAATAATAAAGTGATGGAGATTGATATGATGAGAAAGAGATCCGGGGGCCATAGGTTTCACTAGTGGCTTCTCTCAAGAGCATAAGTATTCTACGGTGGGTGAACAAATTACTGCTGAGCAATTGACAGAATTGAGCATAGTTATGAGAATATCTAGGTATGATCATGTATATAGGCATCACGTCCGAGACAAGTAGACCGACTCCTGCCTGCATCTACTACTATTACTCCACTCATCGACCGCTATCCAGCATGCATCTAGAGTATTAAGTTAAAAACAGAGTAACGCCTTAAGCAAGATGACATGATGTAGAGGGATAGTTTCATGCAATATGATAAAAACCCCATCTTGTTATCCTCGATGGCAACGATACAATATGTGCCTTGTTGCCCCTTCTGTCACTGGGAAAGGACACCGCAAGATCGAACCCAAAGCTAAGCACTTCTCCCATGGCAAGAACAACCAATCTAGTAGGCCAAACCAAACTGATAATTCGAAGAGACTTGCAAAGATAACCAATCATACATAAAAGAATTCAGAGAAGATTCAAATATTATTCATAGATAAACTTGATCATAAACCCACAATTCATCGGTCTCAACAAACACACCGCAAAAAGAAGATTACATCGAATAGATCTCCATGGGAGAGGGGGAGAACATTGTATTGAGATCCAAAAAGACAGAAGAAGCCATCTAGCTACTAACTATGGACCCGTAGGTCTGAAATAAACTACTCACACTTCATCAGAGGGGCTTGGATGATGATGTACAAGCCCTCCGTGATCGATGCCCCCTCCGGCGGAGCTCCGGAACAGGCCCCAAGATGGGATCTCGTGGATACAAAAAGTTGCGGCGATGGAATTAGGTTTTTGGCTCCGTCTCTGATCGTTTGGGGGTACGTGGATATATATAGGAGGAAGAAGTACGTCGATGGAGCTTTGAGGGGCCCATGAGGCAGGGGCGCGCCCTCCACCCTCGTGGCCTCCTCGTGGCTTTCTTGGCGGAGGGTCCAAGTCTCCTGGATCTTATCTGATGAGAAAATCACGTTTCCGAAGGTTTCATTCCGTTTGGACTCCGTTTGATATTCCTTTTCTTCGAAACCCTAAAACAGGCAAAAAAACAGCAATTCTGGGCTGGGCCTCCGGTTAATAGTTTAGTCCCAAAAATAATATAAAAGTGGATAATAAAGCCCAATAATGTCCAAAACATTAGATAACATAGCATGGAGCAATCAAAAATTATAGATACGTTGGAGACGTATCACAAGGCAAGTAACACTTTGATCATACCCCTTTATTACCCAGTTTTACGCATTAGTTTCAATCCTCAAAGACTGCATGGTTAGGACTTGAATACTTGTGGGTATTGGGAAGTAATGATGAGGTAGTACTTATTGTCTTTATGTCAAACCCTAGGAGTTACTTCTACGTTATGCTTATACTGCTATGCTATTGCTCGTAGACTTGGTTTGGATTGGGTGATCCATGACAGATGTGAGAGTTTTACTAATGGTTAAACTTAAGGTGGCTACTTTAACACACATCTGGGTGGATTGGTTGAGGCACCCTCGAGCACCCAGTGGTTGTCTGGGCACCTGGAGCAATCATGTGTTGTCCTGGGATATCCCAGAGTACCCGTGTGATCCTACTACGGTTTGCCACCCATGCTCAAAGGGATCATATGATTATTCATGCTAGAAACTTCCGTGTGCAGCCACAAGCCATTATGGGCTCTGGCATAGTTGAGTAAGTTGTGTGACCTCTTTCAGTGGTAGGCTAGCAGATATAGGGGATGTAGGTGGTACTGTGTACCCAGAGTAAAGAGTTAATGCTTCTGAAAAATTGTGTCTCGGTCATCCGTTTCTCAAACACCGTGTAGTGCGAGAAATCCAACGGAGGAGATCGAGTCTTGTGGTGAAAAGTGCGCATACCTCTGGAGAGTGTATAAACTAATCATGGTTAGTCGTGTCCCCGGTTATGGATATTTTGAGTACCTGGTACTTGAATTATTGATTTGATCTCATCACTTTACTTAATTAATTTTTTGGGTTGATAATTATTATTTTGGGATTGAGTTGGAGGAACCTTATCAATGTTTTCAACAAACTTTGTAGTTAAATAAAATCTATTCCTTGGTTGTAGGGAAAAACTAGCTTTCTGCAAAAATAACCATAGAGCCTCCACCAGCCATATATGCATATAGTTATAGCTGTTACATGTTCATTGCTCTATAGTGTTATTTTGCCAGCATATTCAATGTGCTGATGTACACAGGCTGCAACGCATTATGTTGCAGAGTTTTCAGACGAAGAGTAAGGTGCGCTAGGTCGTTGTCGTGCACTCAGCTATGTTGTTGGAGTTGATGGACTCATTTACTCTCGAAGCTTCCGTTGTTATCTTATTTAGATGGCCTTCAGCCGTATTATTGTAATAGTTCTCTTTTGAGACATTCAATGTAATAAGTGTGTGATTGAACTCTGTTATAAATCCTCGAGTACTGTGTGTGTCAGCATTACCGATCTAGGGAGGACACTTATACACAGAGATTTGACCGTCTGAGGTTGGATCACTACACGATCTAAGTTCATCGACTAGGAGGGAGATAAAAGAAAGAATAGAATTACTTAGATGAGTTTTTGAAGACTTGATGAGAAAAGAATTGAATACAGAAGATGAGAATACTTAGATCTATTCATGTTTTATGCCTAGCTAGGGGCGTTAAACAATAGCGCTTGTTGGGAGGCAACCCAATTTTATTTTTGTTCTTGAATTTTAGGCCCTTTTTTGCTTTGAAGAAATCATCTAGCCTCTAATTAGATGTGTTTTTGTGTTTTAATTTGTGTTTGTGCCAAGTAAGACCTTTGGGATAGCTTACGGTGATAGTTAATTTGATCCTGCTGAAAAATAGAAACTTTTGCGCCTAGGAGATTATTTTAAGTTTTTAACAAAAGCACAATAAAATACTGATTCTTTTTTAGGAGGATTAATAAACAAATTATCTAGGACTTCCTAATTTCTCAGAATTTTTGGAGTTACAGAAGTATTTGAAATCTCCAGATTTCTACAGACTGTTCTGTTTTTGACGGATTCTGTTTTTCACGTGTTGTTTGCTTATTTTGATGCATCTATGGCGGGGTATGAACCATGGAAAAGTTGGAACATCTATGGCGGGGTATGAACCATGGAAAAGTTGGAATAAAGTAGATATTACACCAATATAAATAAAGAATGAATTCACAACCGTACCAAAAGTGGTGATTTATTTTCTTATACTAACGGAGCTTACGAGATTTTCTGTTGGAGTTTTCTGTTGTGAAGTTTTCAAGTTTTGGGTAAGTATTTGATGGACTATGGAATAAGGAGTGGCAAGAGCCTAAGCATGGGGATGCCCAAGGCACCCCAAGGTAATATTCAAGGATGTCAAAAAGACTAAGCTTGGGGATGCCCCGGGAAGGCATCCCCTCTTTCGTCTTCGTCTATCGGTAATTTTACTTGAGGCTATGTTTTTATTCACCACATGATATGTGTTTTTCTTGGAGCGTCTTGTATGATTTGAGTCTTTGCTTTTTAGTTTGCCACAATCATTCTTGATGTACACATCTTTTGAGAGAGACACGCATGAATCATGTTTTATTAGAATGCTCTAAGTGCTTCACTTATATCTTTTGAGCTAGGCAAAATTTGCTCTAGTGCTTCACTTATATCTTTTTACAGCACGGTGGTGGTTTTATTTTATAGAAATTGATGAACTCTCGTGTTTCACTTATAATATTTTGAGAGTCTCTAAACAGCATGGTAATTTGCTTTGGTTATAAAATTAGTCCTAATATGATAGGCATCCAAGAGGGATATAATAAAAACTTTCATATAAAGTGCACTGGATACTATGAGAAGTTTGATTCCTTATGATTGTTTTGAGATATTAAGATGGTGATATTAGAGCCATGCTAGTAAGTAGTTGTGAATTTGAGAAATACTTGTGTTAAAGTTTGTGAGTCCCGTAGCATGCACGTATGGTTAACCGTTATGTGATGAAGTCGGAGCATGATTTATTTATTGATTGTCTTACCTATGAGTGGCGGTCAAGGATGAGCGATGGTCTTTTCCTACCAATCTATCCCCATAGGATCATGCATGTAGTACTTTGTTTTGATGACTAATAGATTTTTGCAATAAGTATGTGAATTCTTTATGACTAATGTTGAATCCATGGATTATACACACTCTCACCTTTCCGCCATTGCTAGCCTCACTAGTACCGCGCAACTTTCGCCGATACCATAAACCCACCACATACACTTCCTCAAAATAGCCACCATACCTACCTAGTATGGCATTTCCATAGCCATTCCGAGATATATTGCCATGCAACTTTCCACCATTCCGTTTATTATGACATACTCCATCATTGTCATATTGCTTTGCATGATCATGTAGTTGACATTGTATTTTTGGCAAAGCCACCGTTCATCATTTTTATACATGTCGCTCTTGATTCATTGCACATCCCGGTACACCGCCGGAGGCATTCACTTAGAGTCATATTTTGTTCTAAGTGTCGAGTTGTAATTCTTGAGTTGTACGTAAATAAAAGTGTGTTATTAGAGCATTGATCCATGTGAGGAAAGGATGATGGAGACTATGATTCCCCCACAAGTCGGGATGAGACTCCGGTCGAAAAAAAGAGGCAAAAAAGGAGAGAAGACCAAAAAAAGAGAAAAGAGAGAAGGGACAATGTTACTATCCTTTTTGCCACACTTGTGCTTCAAAGTAGCACCATGATCTTCATGATAGAGAGTCTCCTATGATATCACTTTCATATACTAGTGGAAATTTTTCATTATAGAACTTGGCTTCTATATTCCAATGATGGGCTTCCTCAAATTGCCCTAGGTCTTCGTGAGCAAGCAAGTTGGATGCACACCCACTTAGTTTCTTTTTGAGCTTTCATAAACTTATAGCTCTAGTGCATCCGTTGCATGGAAATCCCTACTCGTTCACATTGATATCTATTAATGGGAATCTCCATAGCCCATTGATACGCCTAGTTGATGTGAGACTATCTCCTTCTTTTTGTCTTCTCCACAACCACTGTCTATTCCACCTATAGTGATATGTTCATGGCTCACGCTCATGTATTGCGTGAAAGTTGAAAAGGTTTGAGAACATCAAAAGTATGAAACAATTGGTTGGCTTGTCATCGGGGTTGTGCATGACTTAAATATTTTGTGTGATGAAGATGGAGCATAGCCAGACTATATGATTTTGTAGGGATAAGCTTTCTTTGGCCATGTTATTTTGAGAAGACATAAAAATTTTGTTAGTATGCTTGAAGTATTATTGTTTTTATGTCAATATTAAACTTTTGTTTTGAATCGATCACGGAGCGCTTCTACATTAACACCATTGCCTCTCCGATGAAGCGTGAGTAGTTTACTTTGAACCTACGGGTCCATAGCTAGTAGCTATATGGCTTCTTTTCTCTCTTTGATTCTCAATACAAAGTTATCCTCGATGTTCTTGGAGATCTATTCGATGTAATACTCTTTTGCGGTGTGTTTGCCAAGATCCGATGAATTGTGGGTTTATGATCAACTTATCTATGAATATTATTTGAATCTCCTCTGAATTCTTTTATGCATGATTTGATATCTTTGCAAGTATCTTCGAACTATCGATTTGGTTTGGCCAACTAGATTGGTTTTTCTTGCAATTGGAGAAGTGCTTAGCTTTGGGTTCAATCTTGCGGTGCTCGATCCTAGTGACAGAAGGGGAACCGACACGTATAGTATTGTTACCATCGAGGATAACAAGATGGGGTTTTCAACATATTGCTTGAGTTAATCCTGCTACATCATGTCATCTTGCTTAATGTGTTACTCTGTTCTTATGAACTTAATACTCTAGATGCAGGCAGGAGTCGGTCGATGTGTGGAGTAATAGTAGTAGATGCAGAATCGTTTCGTTCTACTTGTTACAGACGTGATGCCTATATTCATGATCATTGCCTTAGATATCGTCATAACTTTGCGCTTTTCTATCAATTGCTCGGCAGTAATTTGTTCACCCACCGTAATAATTCCTTTCTTGACAGAAGCCTCTAGTGAAACCTATGGCCCCCGGGTCTATTTTCCATCATACAAGTTTCCGATCTACAATTCTAGTTTCCTATTTACTTTATTTTGCAATCTTTTACTTTTCATTCCATAAACCAAAAATACCAAAAATATTACTTTACCGTTTATCCATCTCTATCAGATCTCACTTTGCGAATAACCGTGAAGGGATTGGCAACCCCTTTGTCGCGTTGGTTGCAAGTTGGTGTTTGTTTGTGCAGGTATTCGGTGGCTTGTTGCGTAGTCTCCTACTGGATTGATACCTTGGTTCTCAAAACTGAGGGAAATACTTACGCTACTTTGTTGCATCACCCTTTCCTCTTCAAGGGAAAAACCAACGCAAGCTCAAGAGGTAGCAGGTGCGTCAGCTGTCTCCGCCACGTCAGCGGACTCCGGCGGAGGAGGCCCCTCAGCAGAATCCTACGCCGCCTCAGCTGTCTCGGCCGCATCAGCAGACTCCGCCTCCTCCGCTGCGTCAGCGGACTCCGCCGCCTCTGTCGTGTCAGCTAACTCAGCCTCCTCAGTAACGGCGGAAGAGAGCCGCCACCGCTCCGGCAGCTAGCAGTACAATAACAACGAAGAAATCTAGAGCACTCCCAAGCATCAAGAAGGCTCCTCCCAAGAGACCCTACGACATGACTGAGGAGGAAAATAAGGACATCATGGCTTACGAAGTGAAGGCCCATTTTGCACCGAAGTGTCCACCTCCAAAGGAGAAAGTTGATCCGGTAAAAGCGAAGCACTGTCTGGATGCCCTTAGGCGACCACCACCGCCTCCGCCGCTATCAAACTATGACCGATGTATTGAAAAGACATTTGATCAAGTGAAGTGGCCGGGGAGCTTAAATAGCAGTGGTGCAAGAAGTGGGAAAACAATTCCCCAACTTGGTGAATAGGAAAAGCAATCGTGCCCCCCGCTCAAGGTGTTTGCCGATATCACTAATGATACGGGGGTAGCGGCCGGTGGTCTTGCTGTCACTCTTGGTGATTACTTAGGCGATGATGTACAGTTCGAAATGGTTGAGGTAGTAGGCTTTAGATACGAGCATGGGAAGTCTCTCGTCAAACCTGAGCAGCTCCTGCATCTATCAACGATGATGTGAAGATTGCATGACTGGTACTTGAAAACCTTCAAGGATGGGACCGACAGTATCTTGCTGGGAATTAAAGATGAGCATGACTACATTGGAGTTGACCTATTGTACGTTTGAAGAATTATTTCAGTTATTCAATCAAGACGCCATTCACAAAACTCATGAGTTGCTCTCGTATGTAAGTATTATTTCTGTAATTAAGTCTCTAGCTCAGCTCGTTCATTGCATGTATATATAATTATCCTAATTATACTATGCAGATTGAAGATCGTCGAATGCAAAAGAAGACAAATCTATGACATTGGGTTCATTAACCCAAATACCGTAAATGAATATACGGTACAAAAGAGACCCGGCAATACTGACGAAAACTTGCTAAACTCGTTACTTCGATGACAAAACATAAGGGAAATACTCTTTCTTTACAACTTCAAGTGAGTGTTATTGTCTTGTGCATATTTTGTTTTGCTTACTCGAGGTTAATTGTAATTGATGAGTTATGCGTGCGCAGCTTCCACTTTATTCTGCTAGCCCTTGAGCTTGACACGGGACTGTTGGAAATATGCCCTAGAGGCAATAATAAAAGGATTATTATTATATTTCCTTGTTCATGATAATTGTCTTTTATTCATGCTATAATTGTGTTATCCGGAAATCGTAATACATGTGTGAATACATAGACAGAATACATAGACACCAACATGTCCCTAGTAAGCCTCTAGTTGACTAGCTCGTTGATCAACAGATAGTCATGGTTTCCTGACTATGGACATTGGATGTCATTGATAACGAGATCACATCATTAGGAGAATGATGTGATGGACAAGACCCAATCCTAAACATAGCACAAGATCGTATAGTTCGTTTGCTAGAGTTTTTCCAATGTCAAGTATCTTTTCCTTAGACCATGAGATCGTGTAACTCCCGGATACCGTAGGAGTGCTTTGGGTGTACCAAACGTCACAACGTAACTGGGTGACTATAAAGGTATACTACGGGTATCTCCGAAAGTGTCTGTTGGGTTGACACGGATCAAGACTGGGATTTGTCACTCCGTATGACGGAGAGGTATCTCTGGGCCCACTCCGTAATGCATCATCATAATGAGCTCAAAGTGACCAAGTGTCTGGTCACGGGATCATGCATTACGGTACGAGTAAAGTGACTTGCCGGTAACGAGATTGAACGAGGTATTGGGATACCGACGATCGAATCTCGGGCAAGTAACGTACCGATTGACAAAGGGAATTGTATACGGGGTTGCTTGAATCCTCGACATCGTGGTTCATCCGATGAGATCATCGAGGAGCATGTGGGAGCCAACATGGGTATCCAGATCCCGCTGTTGGTTATTGACCGGAGAGCCATCTCGGTCATGTCTACATGTCTCCCGAACCCGTAGGGTCTACACACTTAAGGTTCGGTGACGCTAGGGTTGTAGAGATATGAATATGCAGTAACCCGAAAGTTGTTCGGAGTCCCGGATGAGATCCCGACGTCACGAGGAGTTCCGGAATGGTCCGGAGGTGAAGAATTATATATAGGAAGTGCAGTTTCGGCCATCGGGAGAGTTTCGGGGTCACCGGTATTGTACCGGGACCACCGGAAGGGTCCCGGGGGTCCACCGGGTGGGGCCACCCATCCCGGAGGGCCCCATGGGCTAAGTGGGGAGGGGAACCAGCCCATAGTGGGCTGGTGCGCCCCCCTTGGCCCACCCCATGCGCCTAGGGTTGGGAACCCTAGGGTGGGGGGGCGCCCCACCTGGCTTGGGGGGCACTCCACCCCCTGGCCGCCGCCCCCCTTAGGAGATCCCATCTCCAAGGGCCGGCGCCCCCCCAAGGGGGCCTATATAAAGGGGGGGAGGGAGGGGCAGCCGCACCCTTGAGTCTTGGCGCCTCCCTCTCCCCTGCAACACCTCTCCCTCTCGTAGTAGAACGGCGAAGCCCTGCTGCGGTGACCCCTGCATCCACCACCACGCCGTCGTGCTGCTGGATCTTCATCAACCTCTCCTTCCCCCTTGCTGGATCAAGAAGGAGGAGACGTCACGCTGACCGTACGTGTGTTGAACGCGGAGGTGCCGTCCGTTCGGCGCTAGGATCTCCGGTGATTTGGATCACGTCGAGTACGACTTCCTCATCCCCGTTCTTTGAACGCTTCCGCGCGTGATCTACAAAGGTATGTAGATGCAATCCGATCACTCGTTGCTAGATGAACTCATAGATGGATCTTGGTGAAACCGTAGAAAATTTTTTGTTTTCTGCAACGTTCCCCAACAGTGTACAGAGCTAGGTCTATGCGTAGTTCTCTTTGCACGAGTAGAATACAATTTGTTGTGGGCGTAGATGTTGTCAACTTTCTTGCCGCTACTAGTCTTATTTTGCTTCAGCGGTATTGTGGGATGAAGCGGCCCGGACCGACCTTACACGTACGCTTACGTGAGACTGGTTCCACCGACTGACATGCGCTAGTTGCATAAGCTGGCTAGCGGGTGTCTGTCTCTCCCACTTTAGTTGGAGCCGATTCGATGAAAAGGGTCCTTATGAAGGGTAAATAGAAGTTGACAAATCACATTGTGGCTTTTACGTAGGTAAGAAAACGTTCTTGCTAGAACCCTATTGCAGCCACGTAAAACTTGCAACAACAATTAGAGGACGTCTAACTTGTTTTTGCAGCAAGTGCTTTGTGATGTGATATGGACAAATTTGTGATGAATGATGAATGATATATATGTGATGTATGAGATCATGTTCTTGTAATAGGAATCACGACTTGCATGTCGATGAGTATGACAACCGGCAGGAGCCATAGGAGTTGTCTTTATTTTTGTATGACCTGCGTGTCATTGAGAAACACCATGTAAATTACTTTACTTTATTGCTAAACGTGTTAGCCATAGTAGTAGAAGTAATAGTTGGCGAGCAACTTCATGGAGACACGATGATGGAGATCATGATGATGGAGATCATGGTGTCATGCCGGTGACAAGATGATCATGGAGCCCCAAGATGGAGATCAAAGGAGCTATGTGATATTGGCAATATCATGTCACTATTATTATTTGATTGCATGTGATGTTTATCATGTTTTTGCATCTTGTTTACTTAGAACGACGGTAGTAAATAAGATGATCCCTCATAATAATTTCAAGAAAGTGTTTCCCCTAACTGTGCACCATTGCGACAGTTCGTTGTTTCGAAGCACCACGTGATGATCGGGTGTGATAGATTCCAACGTTCACATACAATGGGTGTAAGACAGATTTACACATGCAAACACTTAGGTTGACTTGACGAGCCTAGCATGTATAGACATGGCCTCGGAACATAGAAGACCGAAAGGTCGAGCATGAGTCGTATAGAAGATACGATCAACATGAAGATGTTCGCCGATGTTGACTAGTCCGTCTCACGTGATGATCAGACATGGCCTAGTTAACTCGGATCATGTTATACTTAGATGACTGGAGGGATGTCTATCTGAGTGGGAGTTCATTATATAATTTGATTAGATGAACTTAATTATCATGAACTTAGTCTAAAATCTTTACAATATGTCTTGTAGATCAAATGGCCCACGTTGTCCTCAACTTCAACACGTTCCTAGAGAAAACCAAGCTGAAAGACGATGGCAGCAATTATACGGACTGGGTCCGGAACCTGAGGATCATCCTCATAGCTGCCAAGAAAGATTATGTCCTACAAGCACCGCTAGGTGACGCACCCGTCCCACAGAACCAAGACGTTATGAACGCTTGGCAGACACGTGCTGATGATTACTCCCTCATTCAGTGCGGCATGCTTTACATCTTAGAACCGGGGCTCCAAAAGCGTTTTGAGAGACACGGAGCATATGAGATGTTCGAAGAGCTGAAAATGGTTTTTCAAGCTCATGCCCGGGTCGAGAGATATGAAGTCTCCGACAAGTTCTTCAGCTGTAAGATGGAGGAAAATAGTTCTGTCAGTGAGCACATACTCACTATGTCTGGATTACATAACCACTTAACTCAGCTGGGAGTTAATCTCCCGGATGACGCGGTCATTGACAGAATCCTTCAGGCTTCCACCGAGCTACAAGAGCTTTGTGATGAACTTCAATATGCAGGGGATGGAAAAGACCATTCCTGAGGTATTTTCAATGCTGAAATCAGTAGAGGTAGAAGTCAAAAAGGAACATCAAGTGTTGATGGTTAATAAAACCACCAAGTTCAAGAAAGGCAAGGGTAAGAAGAACTTCAAGAAGGACGGCAAGGGAGTTGCCGCGCTCGGTAAGCAAGCTGCCAGGAAGAAGCCAAAGAATGGACCCAAGCCCGAGACTGAGTGTTTTTATTGCAAGGGAAGTGGTCACTGGAAGCGGAACTGTCCCAAATACTTAGCAGACAAGAAGGCCGGCAAAACAAAAGGTATATGTGATATACATGTAATTGATGTGTACCTTACCAGTACTCGTAGTAGCTCCTGGATATTTGATACCGGTGCAGTTGCTCACATTTGTAACTCAAAGCAGGAGCTGTGGAATAAACGGAGACTGGCGAAGAACGAGGTGACGATGCGCGTCGGGAATGGTTCCAAGGTCGATGTGATCGCTGTCGGCATGCTACCTCTACATTTACCCACGGGATTAGTTTTAAACCTCAATAATTGTTATTTAGTACCAGCTTTGAGCATGAACATTGTATCAGGATCTCGTTTAATACGAGATGGCTACTCATTTAAATCCGAGAATAATGGTTGTTCTATTTATATGAGAGATATGTTTTATGGTCATGCTCCGATGGTGAATAGTTTATTCTTAATGAATCTCGAGCGTAATGCTACACATGTTCATAGTGTGAATACCAAAAGATGTAAGGTTGATAATGATAGTCCCACATACTTGTGGCACTGCCGCCTTGGTCACATAGGTGTCAAACACATGAAGAAGCTCCATGCAGATGGACTTTTAGAGTCTCTTGATTATGAATCATTTGACACATGCGAACCATGCCTCATGGGTAAAATGACCAAGACTCCGTTCTCAGGAACAATGGAGCGAGCAACCAACTTATTAGAAATCATACATACTGATGTGTGCGGTCCAATGAGCGTTGAGGCTCGTGGTGGCTATCGTTATGTTCTCACCCTCACTGATGACTTGAGTAGATATGGGTATGTCTACTTAATGAAACAAAAGTCTGAGACCTTTGAAAAGTTCAAGGAATTTCAGAGTGAGGTTGAGAATCAACGTGACAGAAAAATCAAGTTTTTGAGATCAGATCGTGGAGGAGAATACTTGAGTCACGAATTTGGCACACACTTAAGAAAATGTGGAATAGTTTCACAACTCGCGCCGCCTAGAACACCTCAGCGTAATGGTGTGTCCGAACGTCATAATCGCACTCTATTGGATATGGTGCGATCTATGATGTCTCTTACCGATTTACCGCTATCATTTTGGGGCTATGCTTTAGAGACTGCCGCATTCACTTTAAATAGGGCTCCGTCGAAATCCATTGAGACGACACCGTATGAATTATGGTTTGGGAAGAAGCCTAAGCTGTCGTTTCTAAAAGTTTGGGGATGCGATGCTTATGTCAAGAAACTTCAACCGGAAAAGCTCGAACCCAAGTCGGAAAAATGCGTCTTCATAGGATACCCTAAAGAAACTATTGGGTATACCTTCTACCTCAGACCCGAAGGCAAGATCTTTGTTGCCAAGAATGGATCCTTTCTAGAGAAAGAGTTTCTCTCGAAAGAAATAAGTGAGAGGAAAGTGGAACTTGATGAAGTATTACCTCTTGAACCGGTAAGTAGCGCAGCTCAAGAAAATGTTCCTGAGGTGCCTGCACCGACTAGAGAGGAAGTTAATGATGATGATCAAGATATTTCTGATCAAGCTCCTACTGAACTTCGAAGGTACACAAGGACACGTTCCGCACCAGAGTGGTACGACAACCCTGTCTTGGAAATCATGTTGTTAGACAACGGTGAACCTTCGAACTATGAAGAAGCGATGGCGGGCCCAGATTCCGACAAATGGCTGGAAGCCATGAAATCCGAGATAGGATCCATGTATGAAAATGAAGTATGGACTTTGACTGACTTGCCCGATGATCGGCGAGCCATAGAAAATAAATGGATCTTTAAGAAGAAGACAGACGCGGATGGTAATGTGACCATCTATAAAGCTAGGCTTGTTGCTAAGGGTTATCGACAAGTTCAAGGGGTTGACTACGATGAGACATTCTCTCCCGTGGCAAAGCTGAAGTTCGTCCGAATCATGTCAGCAATTGCCACATACTATGATTATGAGATATGGCAAATGGACGTCAAAACGGCATTCCTTAACGGTTATCTTAAGGAAGAACTGTATATGATGCAGCCGGAAGGTTTTGTCGATCCTAAGAATGCTGACAAGGTGTGCAAGCTTCAACGCTTGATTTATGGGCTGGTGCAAGCATCTCGGAGTTGGAACATTCGCTTTGATGAGATGATCAAAGCGTTTGGGTTTATGTAGACTTATGGAGAAGCCTGCGTTTACAAGAAAGTGAGTGGGAGCTCTGTAGCATTTCTCATATTATATGTAGATGACATACTTTTGATGGGAAATGATATAGAACTTTTGGACAACAGTAAGGCCTACTTGAATAAGAGTTTTTCAATGAAGGACCTTGGAGAAGCTGCTTATATAATAGGCATCAAGATCTATAGAGATAGATCAAGACGCCTCATAGGTCTTTCGCAAAGCACATACCTTGATAAGATATTGAAGAAGTTCAATATGGATCAATCTAAGAAGGGGTTCTTGCCGGTGTTGCAAGGTATGAAATTGAGCTCAGCTCAATGTCCGACCACGGTAGAAGATATAGAAGAGATGAGTGTCATCCCCTATGCCTCAGCCATAGGTTCTATTATGTATGCCATGCTGTGTACCAGACCTGATGTAAACCTTGCCGTAAGTTTGGTAGGTAGGTACCAAAGTAATCCCGGCAAGGAACACTGGACAGCGGTCAAGAATATCCTGAAGTACCTGAAAAGGACTAAGGAAATGTTTCTCGTTTATGGAGGTGACGAAGAGCTCATCATAAAGGGTTACGTCGACGCTAGCTTCGACACAGATCTGGATGACTCTAAGTCACAAACCGGATACGTGTATATTTTGAATGGCGGGGCAGTAAGCTGGTGCAGTTGCAAGCAAAGCGTTGTGGAGGGATCTACATGTGAAGCGGAGTACATGGCATCCTCGGAGGCAGCACACGAAGCAGTCTGGGTGAAGGAGTTCATTACCGACCTAGGACTCATACCCAATGCGTCGGGCCCGATGACTCTCTTCTGTGACAACACTGGAGCTATTGCCCTTGCCAAGGAGCCCAGGTTTCACAGGAAGACCAGGCATATCAAGCGTCGCTTCAACTCCATTCGTGAAAGTGTTCAAAATGGAGACATAGAGATTTGTAAAGTACATACGGACCTGAATGTAGCAGATCCGTTGACTAAACCTCTCCCTAGAGCAAAACATGATCAACACCACAATTCCATGGGTGTTCGATTCATCACAATGTAACTAGATGATTGACTCTAGTGCAAGTGGGAGACTGTTGGAAATATGCCCTAGAGGCAATAATAAAATGATTATTATATTTCCTTGTTCATGATAATTGTCTATTATTCATGCTATAATTGTATTATCCGGAAATCGTAATACATGTGTGAATACATAGACCACAATGTGTCCCTAGTGAGCCTCTAGTTGACTAGCTCGTTGATCAATAGATAGTCATGGTTTCCTGGCTATGGACATGGGGATGTCATTGATAACGGGATCACATCATTAGGAGAATGATGTGATGGACAAGACCCAATCCTAAACATAGCACAAGATCGTATAGTTCGTTTGCTAGAGTTTTTCCAATGTCAAGTATCTTTTCCTTAGACCATGAGATCGTGTAACTCCCGGATACCGTAGGAGTGCTTTGGGTGTACCAAACATCACAACGTAACTGGGTGACTATAAAGGTATACTACGGGTATCTCCGAAAGTGTCTGTGGGTTGACACGGATCAAGACTGGGATTTGTCACTCCATATGACGGAGAGGTATCTCTGGGCCCACTCGGTAATGCATCATCACAATGAGCTCAAGTGACCAAGTGTCTGGTCATGGGATCATGCATTATGGTACGAGTAAAGTGACTTGCCGGTAACGACATTGAACGAGGTATTGGGATACCGACGATCGAATCTCGGGCAAGTAACGTACCGATTGACAAAGGGAATTGTATACGGGGTTGCTTGAATCCTCGACATCGTGGTTCATCCGATGAGATCATAGAGGAGCATGTGGGAGCCAACATGGGTATCCAGATCCCGCTGTTGGTTATTGACCGGAGAGCCATCTCGGTCATGTCTACATGTCTCCCGAACCCGTAGGGTCTACACACTTAAGGTTCGGTGACGCTAGGGTTGTAGAGATATGAATATGCAGTAACCCGAAAGTTGTTCAGAGTCCCGGATGAGATCCTAGACGTCACGAGGAGTTCCGGAATGGTCCGGAGGTGAAGAATTATATATAGGAAGTGCAGTTTCGGCCATCGGGAGAGTTTCGGGGGTCACCGGTATTGTACCGGGACCACCGGAAGGGTCCCGGGGGTCCACCGGGTGGGGCCACCCATCCCGGAGGGCCCCATGGGCCAAAGTGGGGAGGGGAACCAGCCCATAGTGGGCTGGGGCGCCCCCCTTGGCCCACCCCATGCGCCTAGGGTTGGGAACCCTAGGGTGGGGGGGGCGCCCCACCTGGCTTGGGGGCCACTCCACCCCTTGGCCGCCGCCCCCTAGGAGATCCCATCTCCTAGGGCCGGCGCACCCCCTAGGGGGCCTATATAAAGGGGGGGAGGGAGGGGGCAGCCGCACCCTTGATTCTTGGCGCCTCCCTCTCCCCTGCAACACCCTCCCTCTCGTAGTAGAACGGCGAAGCCCTGCTGCGGTGACCCCTGCATCCACCACCACGCCGTCGTGCTGCTGGATCTTCATCAACCTCTCCTTCCCCCTTGCTGGATCAAGAAGGAGGAGACGTCACGCTGACTGTACGTGTGTTGAACGCGGAGGTGCAGTCCGTTCGGCGCTAGGATCTCCAGTTATTTGGATCACGTCGAGTACGACTTCCTCATCCCCGTTCTTTGAATGTTTCCGCGCGTGATCTACAAAGGTATGTAGATGCAATCCGATCACTCGTTGCTAGATGAACTCATAGATGGATCTTGGTGAAACCGTAGGAAAATTTTTGTTTTCTGCAACGTTCCCCAACAGTGGTACAGAGCTAGGTCTATGCGTAGTTCTCTTTGCACGAGTAGAACACAATTTGTTGTGGGCGTAGATGTTGTCAACTTTCTTGCCGCTACTAGTCTTATTTTGCTTCAGCGATATTGTGGGATGAAGCGGCCCGGACCGACCTTACACGTACAACTTTGGCTCGGGGCGCATTGTGGAGCAAGTCACTCGGAAGTACAACTTTGGCTCCATAAACCAAGAAAACGGGGGTTCTGCCAGTCGACCGATTGGGAGTTGTCCTCAATCCCCACAATACGGATGGAATTTCATCGACCCAAGCTCCTACTGCGTGTTTGAGGTCACGCATCAGTCGGGGTTTCAGTCCTTTGAGAATCAATCCATTTTCTCTTTCAGCTTTCCCATTTGACCGGGGGTGGGCGACTGAGGCATAGTCGACTCGAGTACCTTGGGAACCACAAAAAGTTCTGAACTCATCGGAATCGAAGTTTGACCCGTTGTCAGTGATGATGCTATGTGGAACACCATATCTGAATGTTAACTCTCTGATGAAGCTGACAGCAGTACTGACTTCAAGGTTCTTTATAGGCTTGGCCTCAATCCACTTGGTGAACTTGTCGACTGCTACAAGCACATGAGTGAATCCACTCCTACCAGTCCTCAGAGGTCCAACCATGTCCAATCCCCAAACAGTAAAGGGCCAGACGAGCGGAATGGTCTTCAGGGCCGATGCAGGCTTGTGAGACATGTTTAAAATCCCGCTCGGTATGCTTTGGCCACAATGGTCCGAGAGGACCCATGGTGACCACAGGTCCCCGAGTTGATGTCATTGAGGATCACTCGGCCTTCTTCAGGTGTTATGCATTTCTGGCAAACTCTAGTCACACTTTCTCTGAACAACTGTCCTCTTATCACAGTAAAGGCTTTAGATTGACGGACGATATGTCGAGCCTCTTCTTCATCCTCTAGGATTTCCTTTCTAAGAATGTACGCGATATATGGTACTGTCCAATCGGGGGTGATGACCAAAACCTCCATAATCAAATCGACCATGGCTGGAACCTCGATTTCAGTCGGATCGGTGGCACTCTTTGACTGCGGGGGCTCTTCAGTGAAGGGATCTTCTTGAACTGAAGGTGTATGAGTATGCTCCAGGAACACATTGCTGGGAATAGCTTCCCTCTTGGAGCCTATCTTTGCCAGATCATCGGCTACTTGATTTTTCAGTCGAGGGATGCGATGGAGCTCTAACCCCTCAAACCTCTTTTCTAACTTTCTCACTGCATTGCAATAACCAGTCATAGATGGGCTTTTGACGTCCCACTCCTTCATCACTTGATTGACCACTAAATCCGAGTCGCCATAGACCATGAGGCGACGGACGCCGAGTGAAATGGCCATACGCAACCCATACAGAAGTGCCTCATATTCAGCTTCATTGTTCGAGGAGTCAAAGTGAATCTGAAGAACATAGCTGAGTTTGTCACCACGGGGGGATACCAACACCACCCCAGCACCGGAACCATTCAGCATCTTGGATCCATCGAAGAACATGGTCCAATGCTCCGAGTGAATTTGGGCCGGAAGTTGCTGTTCGATCCACTCGGTGAGGAAATCAGCTATTGCTTGGGACTTGATAGCTTTCTTTGCCTCAAATTTGATGTCCAGGGGAAGGAGTTCAATCGCCCACTTTGCCACTCGACCAGTTGCATCTCTGTTGTTCAGAATCTCTGATAATGGAGCGTCGCCGACGAATGTAATGGAATGATCAAAGAAATAGTGTGCAACCTTCTTCATGGTCATGTAAATCCCATAAAAAAGATTCTAATAATGTGGATATCTTTGCTTTGATGGAGTCAGAACTTCAGAAACATAATATACTGGGCGCTGAACTTTATAGGCTTTTCCTTCTTCCTCCCGCTCGACCGTGAGTACTGTACTGACAACTTGTCCAGTGGCTGCAATATAAAGCAGTAAAGGCTCTTTGCTGATTGGTGTAGCAAGCACCGGCTGGGTGGAAAGCAGGGCTTTGAGCTCTGCAAATGCTGCATCAGCTTCAGGAGTCCACTCAAACTTATCAGACTTCTTCATCAGTCGGTAAAGAGGCAATGCCTTTTCATCAAGGCGAGAAATGAATCGACTCAAGGCGGCCAAACAACCAGTAAGTTTCTGGACATCGTGCACACGCACATGGCGTTCCGAAGTATAGCACCAACTTTCTCTGGGTTAGCGTCGATCCCTCGTTCGGAAACAAGGAAACCGAGTAACTTTCCACCAGGAACTCCGAATGTGCACTTTGATGGATTAAGCTTGATATCATATCTTCTGAGATTGGCAAAGGTTTCAGCAAGGTCAGCCAGCAGGTCAGAACCTTTACATGACTTGACCACAATGTCATCCATGTATGCTTCCACATTCCGACTGATTTGAGTGAGCAGACACTTTTGGATCATCCTCATGAATGTGGCTCCGGCGTTCTTCAAGCTGAATGGCATGGTGACATAACAGAAGCATCCGAATGGAGTGATGAAAGCCGTTTTTATCTCATCAGGTCCATATAGTCGGATCTGATGGTACACAGAATAGGCGTCCAAAAAAGACAAACGCTCACAACCCGCAGTTGAGTCGACGATTTGGTCGATGCGGGGGAGAGGAAAATGATCTTTCGGGCAGGCCCGATTGATATGCTTGAAGTCAATGCACATGCGAAGTGAATCGTCCTTCTTGGGGACCATGGCAAAATTGGCGAGCCACTCAGAGTGGTAAATCTCTCGGATGAACTCAGCTGTCAGGAGCTGAGCCACTTCCTCGCCAATTGCTTTTCTCTTCTGGACGGCGGACCATCGGAGATGTTCCTTGACTGGTTTTACTTTTGGGTCGACTCGCAAACGATGCTCAGCCAGTCCCCTGGGTACACCCGGCATGTCAGAAGGTTTCCATGCAAAGATGTCCCAGTTCTCACGGAGGAACTGGATGAGCACTTCTTCCTATTTGCTGTCGAGTGTTGTTGAGATATGGGTCGGAGCAGCATTGGGATCGGTCGGGTGAATATGAATCGACTTCGTTTCACCGGACGACTGAAATGTAGAATCTATGGCAGGCTTCTTGGCTCACAGCAAATCACTCAGATCTGCATTTTTCTGATATTCTTGCAGTTCTACTACTGCCATTTGTGCATCGGCAATTTTTGAGCCCTTTTGGAAGCACTCTTCTGCCTTCTGCCAATTACCAGTGATAGTGATTACTCCTCTAGGACCAGGCATCTTCAATTTGAGATACACGTAACATGGTCGAGCCATAAAACGTGCATAAGCGGGCCTACCCAGAATAGCATGGTAAGAACTCTTGAAATCCACTACCTCAAATGTCAACTTTTCCTTGCGGTAATTCTTGGAATCACCGAAAACCACATCAAGGGTGATCTGGCCAAGTGACTGAGCCTTCTTGCCAGGTATAACGCCGTGGAAACTCATGTTGCTTTCACTAAGCTTGGGCATCAGAATGCCCATTCCCTTCAAGGTTTCAGCATAAAGGATATTCAGGCCACTGCCACCATCCATCAGCACTTTAGTCAGTCGAGTGCCTTCGACTACTGGGTCGACCACCAGTGCTTGCCTCCCAGGGGTGGCTATATGTGCTGGATGGTCCGACTGGTCGAATATGATGGCAGTCTGGGATCACTTCAGATAACTGGGTGTTGCTGGAGCAACCATGTTTACTCCTCTGTTAATAACTTTCAACCGACTTTTGCTTTCAACATCAGCAAAAATCATCAGCGTGGAATTGACATTGGGAAAACCCTCATCATCTTCTTCCCTATCTTCACCCCCGTCCGACTCCTTTTCCTTCTCCTTGGGTTGTTTCTCTCGGAACTGCTGGATCAGGAAACGACACAGTCAAGTGGTGTGTTTAGGGTAAATGATGTTCCCCTCTTCATCTTTTTTGGTATGAATATGGCACGATAGATCCAACACATCATTCCCATCTTTATCCTTAACTTTTTTGGGAGTCCAAGGCCCTTTGGGATTTCCTTTGAACTTTCCTTGGGCAACAACTAAAGCTTCACCAAGAGCAGCTGGTTTGGCCTTTCGCTTCTGTTTCTGACTGGAATTCCCTCCTCCGGTTTCTTGGGCGACTGTTTTGTGTTTGCCACTCCGGAGTCGGTCTTCCTCTTCGCCGTTAGCGTATTTGGTGGCAATCTCCATCATCCGAGTCAAAGTCATATCTCCTGTCCGACCGAATTTCAGATTCAACTCCCGATACTTAACGCCTTCCTTGAAGGCACAGATTGCTTGGTGATCTGACACATTCTCCACTGTATGGTGTAACGTGTTCCATCTCTGGATATAATCCCTCAAGGTTTCATTCGGTTTCTGAACACAACACTGCAATTCTGTCAACCCTGCCGGTCTTTTGCAAGTACCTTCAAAGGTTCTAACAAACACTCGAGCAAGTTCTTCCCAACTATATATGCTACCAGGAGCCAACTGATTCAACCACGCCCTGGCTGAGCCCTCCAACATCAAGGGAAGGTGCTTCATAGCCACATCGTCATTGCCGCCACCAATCTGCACAACCACTCGGTAGTCCTCAAGCCAAGTGTCTGGCTTGGATTCACCGGTGAACTTGCTGACTCCAGTCGCCAACCTGAAGTTGGGAGGAATCACTGCTGCTCTGATGGCTCTGCTAAAACACTCGGGTCCTGAAACGTGCACCCTGCTTCCAGTCGGATGATCTCTATCGTGGCCTTCTCTATGAGCCCTGTTCCTATCAACCAGACCTTGAACGAGGATAGATCTTGCATCAAAGCCTGGCTCTCTAGGGTCGACCGGAATTCTTCGTTCGCCGCTGTGGGGGCACCTGTCATCTTGCCACCGAGGCACGTATGACCCACTCCTCGGAGGTGGCGTGGGCACTCGGAGACGACCATCGTGGTCGAGTCGATGATCATACCGCTCACGGTTCCTGTACTGATCTTGCTGGTGCCCACGTCCCTCACACCGCGGAGGCGATCTTGGGCTGTGAGCAGATTGGACAGTATCTGCCACCACAGATCTGCTATGAATCCTATTCCGCGACTGAGATATTGCTGTATTCTGCTCTCCTGCTTCCCGGAGTAAAGCCCGGATCTGCATCAAACCTCAACCAACTTCTGACTGGGAAGGTTGAATTGACTCTGCTATTCGAGCTGCAGCTGTGAGATTCTGGATCGGAGTTTGGTATACCTGAGTCGGAGGCGGAAAAAGTTGTCATTGACTAGACTTAGGAATCCGCTGCCGAGCACGCTCATCGAGTGCGTGCTAGAGGTTCTCCAGTCGAGTGCGCTCAGCCAAGTTGGCCAGGCGCGCCTCCTCCAAGGCCTGGGCCTCGGGGGTTTCTCCAATGATAGGAGTGTGAAGTGCATCCATATTACGGCGGCGAAGCTCTTCCCTCTGCTGCGAAGAGAGGGATTCAGGGCGGTACTCCTCATGTACATGTGATGGGTCGCCGACACCATCACCACCATCTTCACGGGTGAAGCCAGGAGGACTGCGTGGTCCATTGACCATCAAGACTTCTGCCGCGGGGTCGCTGCTGTCACACTCGGATGCAGTCTCGATGGAGCCAGTCGACAGATCGAATATGCCGTAGAGAGTTTCATCGGGCTCGATCGCCGTGATTTGTGGGGTGGCTGATTGGCGGGCCACTGCATGCCTCACCCACCGCTGAAGCCGCGACCGACCGGATTGCTGGCGCCAGTGAACAACAGAAAGCAGGTTGCCGTAGGACCCGACTGATACTGAGTCGACGGCTGCCGAAGAAGGACGCCGCGGATGCATGCGCGGAAGTGCGTCGCCCCACGGACGGGGAGCGCCTCGACGTCGAGTGGAGCCTCGTGGAGCCAAGCGGAGTCGTCGGCGATGAAGACAAGCGCGCCGAGACGGATCTCGCGGCCTTCAGCCAATCCTTCGCCGGAAACCATGATGACGGGAATCGGAAAAATCGCAACTTCTCCAACAAACTTCTAAGACACCTGCCCCACGGTGGGCGCCAAATGTCGTGGATCTAAGACTGACAGTAGAATGGGGGGTAGGTATGAGGAGGCAAGATCCTAGATATGGAGTAGTTGTACACACGAGTTTACGAGTTCATGCCCTTCTCGGAGGAAGTAACAACCCTATGTCTCGGTGCCCTGAGGCGGTCGACTAGATTATATGCGTGTGCGAGTTTACAAAAGATGCGAACCCCTGTCCTGGAGGAGGGGGGTGGCTTATATAGAGTGTGCCAGGACCCCAGCTCCCCTCCGTTACGCAGGGTTCAATGTACATAAAGAAGGAGCATTACAGGTAACGTCTGCATTAAAGTGCTATAAATGATAGTTAAGTCTATGAGTAAACGCCCGACCGTTGCTGTGTAGAGTGACTTTAGATCTTCTGTTTGTCGAGTGATTTCTATGATGGTCGAGTGACATTGATTCTTCTGAGTGGAATGTCTCTGGTCGAGTGGATGATGGTACCCTTTGAATGCTTCTGGATTTAGGGTGAGGTCCTTGGGGATGGCGTCTAGGTCAGGCCTATGACCCTACCCTAGGTGCATAGCTTCATCACCCACCAATTGATGTCAATGCAAGGAGTAGGGATTTCCATGCAACGGATGCACTAGAGCTATAAATATATGAAAGCTCATCAATGAAACTAAGTGGGTGTGCATCCAACTCGCTTGCTCACGAAGACCTAGGGCATTTGAGGAAGCCCATCATCATTAGAATATACAAGCCAAGATCTATAATGAAAAATTCCCACTAGTATATGAAATTGACAAAACAAGAGACTCTCTATCATGAAGATCATGGTGCTACTTTGAAGCACAAGTGTGGAAAAAGGATAGCAACATTGTCCCTTCTCTCTTTTTCTCTCTCTTTTTTGGGCCTTCTTTTTTTGGGGCCTCCTTTATTTCTTTTTTTCATCCGGAGTCTCATCCCGACTTGTGGGGGAATCATAGTCTCCATCGTCCTTTCCTCACATGGGACAATGCTCTAATAATGATCATCACACTTTTATTTTCTTACAACTCAAGAATTACAACTCGATACTTAGAACAAAATATGACTCTATGTGAATGCCTCCGGCGGTGTATCGGGATTGCGATGAATCAAGAGTGACATGTATGGAAAAATTATGAACGGTGGCTTTGCGACAAATACGATGTCAACTACATGATCATGCAAAGCAATATGACAATGATGATGCATGTCATAATAAATGGAACGGTGGAAAGTTGCATGGCAATATATCTCGGAATGGATATGGAAATGCCATAATAGGTAGGTATGGTGGCTGTTTTGAGGAAGATATAAGGAGGCTTATGTGTGATAGAGCGTATCATATCACGGGGTTTGGATGCACCGGCGAGTTTGCACCAACTCTCAAGGTGAGAAAGGGCAATGCACGGTACCGAAGAGGCTAGCAATGGTGGAAGGGTGAGAGTGCGTATAATCCATGGACTCAACATTAGTCATAAAGAACTCGCATACTTATTGCAAAAATCTACAAGTCATCAAAACCAAGCACTACGCGCATGCTCCTAGGGGGATAGATTGGTAGGAAAAGACCATCACTCGTCCCCGACCGCCACTCATAAGGAAAGCAATCAAAGAACACCCCATGCTTCAAATTTGTCACATAACGTTCACCATACATGCATGCTACGGGACTTGCCAACTTCAACACAAGTATTCATCAATTTCACAATTACTCAACTAGCTCACTTCTAATATTACCAGCTTTATATCTCAAAACCATCTATCAAGCATCCAACTTCTTTTAGCATTTAAAATTTATAACCAAAGTGAATTACCATGCTATTCTAAAGGACTCTCAAAATGAAATAAGTGAAGCATGAGAGATCAATTATTTCTATAAAACAAAACCACCGCCGTGCTCTAAAAGATATAAGCGAAGCACTAGAGCAAACACTATATAGCTCAAAAGATATAAGTGAAGCACATAGAGTATTCTAATAAATTCCAATTCATGTGTGTCTCTCCCAAAAGGTGTTTACATCAAGGATTATTGTGGTAAACTAAAAATCAAAGACTCAAATCATACATGACGCTCCAAGCAAAACACATATCATGTGGCGAATAAAAATATAGCTCCAAGTAAAGTTACCGATAGACGAAGACGAAAGAGGGGATGCCTTCCGGGGCATCCCCAAGCTTAGGCTTTTTGGTGTCCTTGGATTTTACCTTGGGGTGCCTTGGGCATCCCCAATCTTAGGCTCTTGCCACTCCTTGTTCCATAATCCATCAAATCCTTACCCAAAACCTGAAAACTTCACAACACAAAACTTAAAAGAAAATCTTCCTGAGCTCCGTTAGTAAAAGAAAACAAACCACCACTTCAAGGTACTGTAATTAACTCATTATTGATTTATATTGGTGTTAAAACTACTGTATTACAACTTTTCTATGGTTCATAAACTCTATTACTAGCCATAGATTCATCAAAATAAGCAAACAACACACGAAAAACAGAATCTGTCAAAAACAGAACAGTCTGTAGTAATCTGTAGGTTTCGACCACTTATGGAACCCCCAAAATTCTAAAATATATTTCTGGACGTGAGTAATTTATCTATTAATCATCTTCAAAAATAATTAACTAAATAGCACTCTCCAATAAAAAATGGCAGAAATTCTCGTGAGCGCTAAAGTTTCTGTTTTTTACAGCAAGATCAAAAAGACTTTCCCCAAGTCTTCCCAACTGTTCTACTTGGCACAAACACTAATTAAACACAAAAGCACAACCGAAACAGAGGCTAGATAAATTATTTATTACTAAACAGGAGCAAAAAGCAAGGAATAAAAATAAAATTGGGTTGCCTCCCAACAAGCGCTATCGTTTAACGCCCTTAGCTACGCAGAAAAGCAAGGATAGATCTAAGTATTGCCATCTTTGGTAGGCAATCCATAAGTGGCTCTCATAATAGATTCATATGGTAATTTAACTTTCTTTCTAGGGAAGTGTTCCATGCCTTTCCTTAATGGAAATTGGAATTTAATATTCCCTTCCTTCATATCAATAATTGCACCAATTGTTCTAAGGAAAGGTCTACCAAGAATAATAGGACATGAAGGATTGCAATCTATATCAAGAACAATGAAATCTATGGGCACATAATTCGTATTTGCAACAATAAGAACATCATTAATCTTTCCCATAGGTTTCTTAATAGTGGAATCCGCAAGGTGCAAGTTTAGAGAACAATCATCAAATTCACAGAAACCTAGCAAATCACACAATTTTTTTGGAATCGTGGAAACACTAGCACCCAAATCACACAAAGCATAGCATTCATGATCTTTAATTTTAATTTGAATAGTAGGTTCCCACTCAT
This sequence comes from Triticum urartu, assembly GCF_003073215.2. Taxonomy (NCBI): domain Eukaryota; kingdom Viridiplantae; phylum Streptophyta; class Magnoliopsida; order Poales; family Poaceae; genus Triticum; species Triticum urartu. The sequence continues at coordinate 583,187,264 of NC_053025.1, forward strand.
CATAAAGTTTTCTAGGGATAGAAACTTCCAACTCAAGTTTTCTTCATAAGATTGCATCAAAGCATCAACGATATGTTTAGTAAAAGCTTTATTTTGACTATAAGCATCAGGAGAATTTAGCACGGATCGCAACAAGGAAATACAATCTATCAAAGAGTAATTATCATAATTAAATTCCTTTAAATCCAAGATAGTGGGTTCATTGCTATCTAAAGTTTTAACCTCTTCAATCCCACTTTTACCAATTTTTGCATCAAGATCTAAAAACTCCGAATTTTTGGGACGCCTTCTAACTAAAGTTGACTCATCTCTAGTCCCATAATTATCAAGATTCATATTGCAAAACAAGGATTTAATAGGGGACACATTAATTACTTTTAGATCTTCATCTTTATTGTCATGAAAACTAGAAGAACACGCTTTCACAAAGCAATCTTTCTTAGCACGCATCCTAGTGGTTCTTTCTTTGCACTCATCAATGGAAATTCTCATGGATTTGAGAGAATAATTGATATCATGCTTATGTGGAATAGATCTAAGTTTCAAAGAATCAACATCAAGAGAAATTCTATCCACGTTCCTAGCCAACTCATCAATCTTAAGCAATTTTTCTTCAATCAAAGCATTGAAAATCTTTTGCGAAGTAATAAATTCTTTAATACTAGATTCAAAATCAGAGGGCATCTTATCATAATTTCCATAATAATTGTTGTAGTAATTACCATAATTATTAGAGGAATTACTAGGAAACGTCCTAGAATTAGAATTACCTCTATACGCGTTATTACCAAAATTGTTCCTACCAACAAAATTCACATCCATAGATTCATTATTATTCTCAATCAAAGTAGACAAAGGCATATCATTAGGATCAGTAGGAGCACTCTTATTAGCAAACAATTTCATAAGTTCATCCATCTTTCCACTCAAAACATTAATCTCTTCAATTGCATGCACCTTTTTACTAGTAGATCTTTCAGTGCGCCATTGAGAATAATTAACCATAATATTATCTTGGAGTTTGATAGCTTCTCCTAAAGTTATTTCCATAAAAGTGCCTCCCGCGGCCGAATCTAAAAGATTTCTGGAAGCAAAATTCAATCCAGCGTAAATTTTTTGTATAATCATCCATAAATTCAAACCATGTGTAGGGCAATTACGTATCATTAATTTCATCCTCTACCAAGATTGTGCAATATGTTCATGATCAAGTTGCTTAAAATTCATAATATTGTTTCTAAGAGAGATGATCTTAGCGGGAGGAAAATACTTAGAGATAAAAGCATGTTTGCACATATTCCATGAATCAATACTATTTTTAGGCAAAGACGAAAATCAAGCTTTAGCACGATCTCTAAGCGAAAAAGGAAATAGCTTAAGTATAACAATATCGTTGTACACATCTTTCTTCTTTTGCATATCACACAAATCAACAAAGTTGTTTAGATGGGTAGCAACATCTTCACTAGGAAGGCCAGAAAACAGATCTTTCATGACGAGATTCAGCAAAGTAGTATTAATTTCACAAGATTCAGCATCGGTAAGAGGAGCAATCAGAGTGCTAATAAAATCATTTTTTTGGTATTGGTAAAGTCACACAATTTAGTATTATCTTGAGCCATCGTGACAACCAAGCCATCCAACACACAAGCAAACAAGAAGCAAGCGAAAAAGAGGCGAACGGAAAGAGAGGGTGAAAGGAAAAGAGGGGAATAAAACGGCAAGGGTGAAGTGGGGGAGAGGAAAACGAGTGGCAAATGGCAAATAATGTAATGCGACGGATAAGAGTTCTGATGGGTACTTGGTATGTCTTGACTTGGCGTAGATCTCCCCGGCAATGGCGCCAAAAATCCTTCTTGCTACCTCTTGAGCACTGCGTTGGTTTTCCCTTGAAGAGGAAAGGGTGGTGCAGTAAAGCAGCGTAAGTATTTCCCTCAGTTTTTGAGAACCAATGTATCAATCCAGTAGGAGACCACGCGTGAGTCACCTCGTACCTACACAAACAAATAACAACCTCGCAACCAACGCGATAAAGGGTTTGTCAATCCCTTCACGGCCACTTGCAAGAGTGAGATCTGATAGAGATGATAATAATAAGATAAATATTTTTGGTATTTTTATGATATAGATTGAAAGTAAAGATTGCAAAATAAAGTAGATTGGAAACTTGTATGATGGAAAATAGACCCCGGGGCCATAGGTTTCACTAGTGGCTTCTCTCAAGATAGCATAAGTATTACGGTGGGTGAACAAATTACTGTCGAGCAATTGATAGAAAAGCGGATAATTATGAGAATATCTAGGCATGATCATGTATATAGGCATCACGTCCGAGACAAGTAGACTGAAACGATTCTGCATCTACTACTATTACTCCACACATCGACCGCTATCCAGCATGCGTCTAGAGTATTAAGTTCATAAGAACAGAGTAACGCCTTAAGCAAGATGACATGATGTAGAGGGATAAACTCATGCAATATGATGTAAACCCCATCTTTTTATCCTCGGTGGCAATAATACAATACGTGTCGTTTCCCTTTCTGTCACTGGGATCGAGCACTTCAAGATTGAACCCAAAGCTAAGCACTTCTCCCATTGCAAGAAAGATCAATCTAGTAGGCCAAACCAAACTGATAATTCGAAGAGACTTGCAAAGATAAACCAATCATACATAAAAGAATTCAGAGAATATTCAAATATTGTTCATAGATAAACTTGATCATAAACCCACAATTCATCGGATCTCGACAAACACACCGCAAAAGAAGATTACATCGAATAGATCTCCAAGAGAATCGAGGAGAACTTTGTATTGAGATCCAAAGAGAGAGAAGAAGCCATCTAGCTACTAGCTATGGACCCGAAGGTCTGAGGTAGACCACTCACACATCATCGGAGGGGCCATGGAGTTGATGTAGAGGCCATCCGTGATGAATGCCCCCTCCGGCGGAGCTCCGGAAAAGGCCCCAAGATGGGATCTCTTGGGTACAGAAGGTTGCGGCGGTGGAAATAGGGTTTCGTGGTGCTCCTGGATGTTTGCGGGGTATATGGATATATATAGGAGGAAGAAGTAGGTCGGTGGAGCAACGAGGGGCCCACGGGTGGAGGGCGCGCCTAGGGGGGGGGGCGGTAGACGCACCCCCTGCCTCGTGGCCGCCTTGTTGATTGCTTGACGTCCACTCCAAGTCCTCTAGATCACGTTTGTTCCAAAAATCACGTCCCCGAAGGTTTCATTCCATTTGGACTCCGTTTGATATTCCTTTTCTACGAAACACTGAAATAGGCAAAAAAACAGTGATTTGGGCTGGGCCTCCGGTTAATAGGTTAGTCCCAAAAATAATATATAAGTGTAAAATAAAGCCCATTAACATCCAAAACAGATAATATAATAGCATGGAACAATAAAAAATTATAGATACATTGGAGATGTATCACAGTACCATCTATATCCCCTACATTTGCTAGCCTACCACTGAAAGAGGTCACACAACTTACTCAACTATGCCAGAGCCCATAATGGCTTGTGGATGCACACCGAAGTTTCTAGCATGGATAATCTTATGATCCCTTTGAGCCTAGGTGGCAAACCGTAGGATGCTCACACGGGTACTCCGGGATATCCCAGGACAACATTGGATTGCTCTAGGTGCCAAGACAACCACTGGGTGCTCCAAGGTGCCTCAACCAATCCACCCAGATGTGTGTTAAAGTAGCCACCTTAAGTTTAATCATTAATAAAACTCTCACACATGTCATGGATCACTCAATCCAAACCACGTCTACGAGTAATAACATAGCAGTATAAGCATAACGTAGAAGTAACTCCCAGGGTTTGAAATAAAGACAATAGGTACTATCTCATCACTACTTCCCAATACCCACAAGTATTCAAGTCCTAACCATGCAGTGTTTAAGGATTGAAACTAATGCATAAAACTGGGTAATAAAGGGGTATGATCAAAGTGTTACTTGCCTTGCTGACGATATGAAAACCCTAGTGACTCGTAGTAGGATGCTTTGCACACTGGAAACTCTATCGTGAACAAACAATAACATACATAAGCACTCAAGCAAGATGCAAGGGTAGAACTCAAATAAAAAGACCCAAACTGAAAGTTCAACTGAAGAGCTTCGATTTGCAAAAAGAATCAATTGAATCAGAGCTACGAAACTCAAACTACGATCAAAAGAAGTTCGAATTCAAATCTGCTTGCAACCAAATTTTAGATTGTCAAAACCATGTTCAAGTTGGTTATCTGGAAAGAGGGGAACAAGACGAAGATTTTGGCATTGGTTTCACTGGATATGGACGAGCGAGCAAAAAGTTGCGATGGATTGAAGATCAGGGACTAATCTGTGATAAAATTAATTGTGGATAGGTCCCTGGCCAAAAATAAAAATGAAAAGAAAAACCTATTGAATGAACGTTCGCTAACAGAAACTAACGAACAAAAACGTTCACTCTCAGATCTAAACGAACGAACGTTCGCTAACTAACCTAACCTAAATAATAAAACCGATCTAAAAGGAAAAACTAAAAACAAAAAAAAACTAAGGCAGTTTTCGGCGATTATACCAGTTCGCGGAGAAGAACCGGCGGCGGCGGCTCCGGCGAAGCTCCGGCGGCGGGGCGACCGCAGCTGCGGGGCGGAGTGGCGCGACGCGGGGTGGCGGCGTCGGCGGCGGGAGGCGGCGAGCGGCGGCGCTTGTGGCAGCTGGCTGCCGCTGCTGCTTGGAGCGGCGGCGGCGGCTTGAGGAGGAGGCGCCGTGCTTTGCCCCTATTTAAAGAGGCCGGGGGGCCTTGGAGGAGGGGGCGAGGCGAGGCGGTGACGAGGCATGGCCGAGCCGGACTTGGTGGTAGCGGCGAGCGGGAGTCCATCCCGGGGACGGGGAAGAGGCGGTGGCGGCTGGGCCGTGGCCTGGCGCTTGCTGGGCCGGCCCAGTTCGGCCGCATTTTTTTAAAATAAAATTTCGCTCGAAGAAAAATCCTAATAAAATATAAAAAATCTAAAAATACCAAAAACAATTTTCGCTGCCTAAACCTATTATTTAGAACAAAGTGAACATTTTTCTGGCCTAAAAATCTAATTTTCAAAAATGCATATTTTTTCTAAATTCAAATAAAATAGCAAATAAAATCCTAATAAAATATAAATTTGATTTTAAATCTTCTTCTCCAATATTCCTCTCTTTTGAAGAAGTCATATTATCTTCTCTCTTTTATTTTAAAATTAGAAATAATTGGAGAGAAAAATATTAAAATCAAATTGAACCTCTTTTCAAATTTGATAAAATTCAAATATGAAAATTTATGAAATCCCCAACTCTCTCCTTGGGTCCTTGAGTTGCTTAAGATTTCTAGGATCACAACCAAAATGCAAATAAAATATGATATGCATATGATGACCTATGTATAGTATCCAAATTGAAAATTGGGATGTTACATATCGTGAAAGGGACTTTGGTTGGTAATCTTAACATTCATAAACCTGCAATCGGGATCATCCCCGTAAATATCATCATATAAAATATGTAGCTCATTTCTAACGGGTTCCTTCATCATTTTATTCAACCAATCCCTATTAAATCCTACATAAATTCCTCTAGTCATTCAATCAAATTCTTCAAAAGTTTCAAGATACAAAGCTTGAGAGATCTCAGAATGGGGAACCCTTTTCCTAAGATTCTCACTATAAGATTGATAATCCGTAGATTCCAAACTACGCATAGTTTCTTTATCTTGAAGGATGATGATTGGAGGGTGTTCAACATCCTTTTTATAGAAAGCAAAAATATCCCTAGCCTCTTTTATAAAATCAAATTCACACATAAGAATAATAGTGGCAATATTTTTAGCTATAGGGTGATTGATTTTAGGGAGTTCATAAAACACTGTTTGCAAGGCAGGATGAAGATGCACAAATTTTCTTTCTAAATTCTCAACAATCATCACAATAGTATTAGAATAACAATTTGTCTCAAGAAGAATAGTTATTTTATTAATAGGCAAGGATCCGGTACAATCAAAGAATTCTTGAATAATACTTTTCCCTATAATATTACCATATCCTATACGAAAGATTTTAGTTTTGTAATTAGGAGGCTTTTCAACTCTGGGATCCAAAGAGCAAGTTTCAAGATTCTCCTCATGATTTCCAGTGATAACATCCCCAGTTTCAAACATGGTGGTGGAAAAGGAGCAAATGAAGAAGACGAACTAAAGAGAGGCGAAGAAAAAGGCGACTCTTTTCGAAAATCATTTTAGAAGTGGGGGAGAGGAAAACGAGAGGCGAATGGCGAATATTGTAATGCGAGAGATGAGAGTTTATGATGGGTACTTGGTATGTCTTGGCTTGGTGTAGATCTCCCCGGCAATGACGCCAGAAATCCTTCTTGCTACCTCTGGAGCTTGCATTGGTTTTCCCTTGAAGAGGAAAGGGCGATGCAGCAAAGTAGCGTAAGTATTTCCCTCAGTTTTGAGAACCAAGGTATCAATCCAGTAGGAGACTACGCAACAAGCCACCGAATACCTGCACAAACAAACACCAACTTGCAACCAACGCGACAAAGGGGTTGCCAATCCCTTCACGGTTATTCGCAAAGTGAGATCTGATAGAGATGGATAAACGGTAAAGTAATATTTTTTGGTATTTTTGGTTTATGGAACGGAAAGTAAAAGATTGCAAAATAAAGTAAATAGGAAACTAGAATTGTAGATCGGAAACTTGTATGATGGAAAATAGACACGGGGGCCATAGGTTTCACTAGAGGTTTCTCTCAAGAAAGGAATTATTACGGTGGGTGAACAAATTACCGCCTAGAAATTGACGAGCAATTGATAGAAAAGCACAAAGTTATGACGATATCTAAGTCAATGATCATGAATATAGGCATCACTTCCGTAACAAGTAGACCGAAACGATTCTGCATCTACTACTATTACTCCACACATCGACTGACTCCTGCCTGCATCTAGAGTATTAAGTGTTGGGGAACGTAGCAGAAATTAAAAATTTTCCTACGTGTCACCAAGATCTATCTGTGGAGAAACCAACAACGAGGGGAAGGAGAGTGCATCTACATACCCTTGTAGATCGCTAAGCGGAAGCGTTCAAGAGAGCGGGGTTGAAGGAGTCATACTCGTCGTGATCCAAATCACCGGAGATCCTAGTGCCGAACGGACGCACCTCCGCGTTCAACACACGTACAGCCCGGTGATGTCTCCCATGCCTTGATCCAGCAAGGAGAGAGGGAGAGGTTGAGGAAGACTCCATCCAGCAGCAGCACAACGGCGTGGTGGTGGTGGAGGAGCGTGGTGATCCAGCAGGGCTTCGCCAAGCACCGCGAGATATGAGGAGAAAGAGAGGTTGGGCTGCGCCAGGGAGAGGTCAGAAACTCCTGTGTTGGCAGCCCCAAAGACCTCAACTATAAATAGGGGAGAGGGAGGGGGCTGCGCCCCCACCTAGGGTTCCACCCTAGGGGCGGCGGCCAGCCCAGATCCCATCTGGTGGCGGCCAAGTGGAGGGGGAGAGGGAGGCGCACCAGGCATGGGCCCTAAGGCCCATCTGCCCTTAGGGTTTGCCCCCCTTCCTCCCCTTAGGCGCCTTGGGCCCTTGTGGGGGGGTGCACCAGCCCACCTGGGGCTGGTCCCCTCCCACATTTGGCCCATGCAGCCCTCCGGGGCTTTTGGCCCCACTTGGTGGACCCCCAGGACCCTCCCGGTGGTCCCGGTACGTTACCGATAAAACCCGAAACTTTTCCGGTGACCAAAACAGGACTTCCCATATATAAATCTTTACCTCCGGACCATTCCGGAACTCCTTGTGACATTCGGGATCTCATCCGGGACTTCGAACAACATTCGGTAACCACGTATATCTATTCCTTATAACCCTATCGTCATCGAACCTTAAGTGTGTAGACCCTACGGGTTCGGGAGACATGCAGACATGACCGAGATGACTCTCCGGTCAATAACCAACAACGGGATCTGGATACCCATGCTGGCTCCCACATGCTCCATGATGATGTCATCGGATGAACCACGATGTCGAGGATTCGATCAATCCCGTATACAATTCCCTTTGTCTAGCGGTATTGTACTTGCCTGAGATTCGATCGTCGGTATCTCGATACCTTGTTCAATCTCGTTACCGGCAAGTCTCTTTACTCGTTCCATAACACATCATCCCGTGATTAACTCCTTGATCACATTGTGCACATTATGATGATGTCCAACCGAGTGGGCCCAGAGATACCTCTCCGTCACACGGAGTGACAAATCCCAGTCTCGATTCGTGCCAACCCAACAGACACTTTCGGAGATACCCGTAGTGCACCTTTATAGCCACCCAGTTACGTTGTGACATTTGGCACACCCAAAGTATTCCTACGGTATCCGGGAGTTGCACAATCTCATGGTCTAAGGAAATGATACTTGACATTTAGAAAAGGTTTAGCATACGAACTACACGATCTTTGTGCTAGGCTTAGGATTGGGTCTTGTCCATCACATCATTCTCCTAATGATGTGATCCCGTTATCAACGACATCCAATGTCCATGGTCAGGAAACCGTAACCATCTATTGATCAACGAGCTAGTCAACTAGAGGCTTACTAGGGACATGGTGTTGTCTATGTATCCACACATGTATCTAAGTTTCCTATCAATACAATTCTAGCATGGATAATAAACGATTATCATGAACAAGGAAATATAATAATAACCAATTTATTATTGCCTCTAGGGCATATTTCCAACAGTCTCCCACTTGCACTAGAGTCAATAATCCAGTTCACATCGATATGTGATTAACATTCAAGGTCACATCCCCATGTGACCAACACCCAAAGAGTTCTGGGTTTGATCATGTTATGCTTGTGAGAGAGGTTTCAGTCAACGGGTCTGCAACATTCAGATCCGTATGTACTTCGCAAATTTCTATGTCATCTTGTAGATGCAACTACTATGCTACATTTGGAGCCATTTCAAATAACTGTTCTACTTGGAGCTATTCTAAATTGTTGCTCCATCATATGTATCCGGTATCTCTACTCAGAGCTATCTGGATAGGTGTTAAGCTTGCATCGACGTAACTCTTTACGCCGAACTCTTTATCACCTCCATAACCGAGAAACATATCCTTATTCCGCTAAGGATAATTTAGACCGCTATCTGGTGATCTACTCCTAGACTACCTTTGTACCCTCTTGCCAGATATGTGGCAAGGCACACATCAGGTGCGGTACTCAGCATAGCATACTGTAGAGCCTACGTCTAAAGCATAGGGGACAACCTTCGTCCTTTCTCTCTATTCTGCCGCGGTCAGGTTTCGAGTCTTACTCAATGTTCACACCTTATAACACAGCCAAGAACTCCTTTGCCGATCCATTTCGAACTCCTTCAAAATCATGTCAAGGTATGTGCTCATTTGAAAGTACCATTAAGCGTTTTGATCTATCATTATAGATCTTGATGCTCAATGTTCAAGTAGCTTAATCCAGGCTTTCCATTGAAAAACACTTTCAAATAACCCTATATGCTTTCCAGAAATCCTACGTCATTTCTGATCAACAATATGTCAACAACATATATTCATCAGAAATTCTATAGTGCTCCCACTCACTTCTTTGGAAATACAAGTTTCTCATAAACTTTGTATACACCCAAAATCTTTGATCATCATCAAAGCATACATTCCAACTCCAAGATGCTTACTCCAGTCCTTAGATGGATTGCTGGAGCTCTGCATACTTATTAGCATCTTTCAGGATTGACAAAACCTTCCGGTTGTATCACATACAACCTTTCCTCAAGAAAATCGTCGAGGAAACAATGTTTTGACATCCTATCTGCAAGATGTTAAGTTCCATCAGGTCGATGAGGCAGGACATAGCCGACCGCCACCTTCAAGGTTAGGTTATGGCATTTCACAATTAGCTCACAATGTTCCCTCTCCGTGATACCATCCACGGGGTAGCGAGGAGTCGTGATATCAGGCTGAAAAAGCTCCGTGGAAGCCACACCGCTTTTCCGCTGAGATGGTGGGGTAGCTTCGTGGGCAGTATCGAATGGAGGATCTTTGTGCTGCTGAGAAGCTCGCTGACTGGTATATGCCTCTAGTTTCTTCTCATGCAGCCATAATCTTTCTTCCATCTTCTACATCCAATCTACTTCCTCTTTCTTCTTTCTCCCTCAACTTCTATAACTAGTGCTGTCAGGAAACCCATGCTTCCACAGAATGGAGCCTGATGTGCCTCGTGTTCGTCTAGGGTGTTCAAGATTCTCAAGGGCCTTTGACAGCTCGTCCTTCTCTCTGTTGGGATGGAACCTCCCTTCTTGCACTTCCTTGATTGCTTCCTGAATCTTTATGATGGGTGTTTCAAGTTGAGCTTTCATAATAACACAATTCCCTGTTTCTAGGTCCAAAGTTCCCTCATGTCCGAAGAACCAAGTCCTTGCCCGATCGGGCCAGTTCAATGTCGCTGGTTGGACCCCCTTTAGCTGAAGGAAATATGCCCTAGAGGCAATAATAAAGTTATTACTTATTTCCTTATTTTATGATAAATGTTTATTATTCATGCTAGAATTGTATTAACCATAAACATAATACATGTGTGAATACATAGACAAACAGAGTGTCACTAGTATGCCTCTACTTGACTAGCTCGTTGATCAAAGATGGTTATGTTTCCTAACCATAGACATGAGTTGTCATTTGATAAATGGGATCACATCATTAGGAGAATGATGTGATTGACTTGACCCATTCCGTTAGCTCAGCACTTGATCGTTTTAGTTTACTGCTATTGCTTTCTTCATGACTTATACATGTTCCTATGACTATGAGATTATGCAACTCCCGATTACCGGAGGAACACTTTGTGTGCTACCAAACATCACAATGTAACTGGGTGATTATAAAGGTGCTCTACAGGTGTCTCCGATGGTACTTGTTGAGTTGGCATAGATCGAGATTAGGATTTGTCGCTCCGATTGTCAGAGAGGTATCTCTGGGCCTTCTCGGTAATGCACATCACTATAAGACTTGCAAGAAATGCTACTAATGAGTTAGTTGCGGGATGATGCATTACAGAACGAGTAAAGAGACTTGCCGGTAACGAGATTGAGCTAGGTATTGAGATACCGATGATCGAATCTCGGGCAAGTAACATACCGATGACAAAGGGAACAACGTATGTTGTTATGCGGTTTGACCAGTAAAGATCTTCATAGAATATGTAGGAACCAATATGAGCATCCATGTTCCGCTATTGGTTATTGAACAGAGACGTGTCTCGATCATGTCTACATAGTTCTCGAACCCGTAGGGTCCGCACGCTTAAAGTTCGGTGACGATATGTATTATGAGTTTATGTGATTTGATGTACCGAAGGTAGTTAGGAGTCCCGGATGTGATCACAGACATGACGAGGAGTCTCGAAATGGTAGAGACATAAAGATTGATATATTGGACAACTATATTCGGATACCGGAAGTGTTCCGGGTGATTTCGGAGAAAACCGGAGTGCCGGAGGGTTACCGGAACCCCCGGGAGAAGTAATGGGCCACATGGGCCTTAGTGGAGAGACAGAGAGGGATGGCCAGGGCAGGCCCCGTGCCCCCTCCCCCTCTGGTCAGAATTGGACTAGGGAAGGGGGGGCGGCACCCCCTTTCCTTCTCCCTCTCCTCCTTCCTTTCCCCCTCCTAGTAGGAGTAGGAAAGGGGGTTCCTACTCCTACTAGGAGGAGAACTCCTCCTCCTGGCGCGCCTAGCAAGGGACGGCCGGCCTCCCCCTTGCTCCTTTATATACAGGGGCAGGGGGGCACCTTAGGACACACAAGTTGATTGTTCCAAGCCGTTTGTGGTGCCCCCCTCCACCATAATCCACCTCGATCATATCGTAGCGGTGCTTAGGTGAAGCCCTGCATCGGTAGCAACATCATCACCGTCATCACACCGTCGTGCTAACAGAACTCTCCTGTGAAGCTCTACTGGATCGGAGTTCGTGGGACGTCATCGAGCTGAACATGTGCTGAACTGGGAGGTGCCGTGCGTTCGGTACTTGGATCGGTCGGATCGTGAAGACGCATGACTACATCAACCGCATTCTCATAACGTTTCCGCTTACGGTCTACGAGGGTACGTGGATGATACTCTTCCCTCTCGTTGCTATGCATCACCATGATCTTGCATGTGCGTAGGAAAATTTTGAAATTACTACGTTCCCCAACAGTGGCATCCGAGCCAGGTTTATGCGTAGATGTTATATGCACGAGAACACAAGTGAGTTGTGGGCGATACAAGTCATACTTCTTACCAGCATGTCATACTTTGGTTTGGCGGTATTCTTGGATGAAGCAGCCCGGACCGACATTACACGTACGCTCACGCGAGACTGGTTCTACCAACATGCTTTGCACACAGGTGGCTGGCGGGTGTCAGTTTCTCCAACTTTAGTTGAACTGAGTGTGACTACGCCCGGTCCTTGTTGAAGGTTAAAACATCATTAACTTGAAAAAATATCATTGTGGTTTTGATGCGTAGGTAAGAACGGTTCTTGCTCATCCCGTAGCAGCCACGTAAAACTTGCAACAACAAAGTAGAGGACGTATAACTTGTTTTTGAAGGGCATGTTGTGATGTGATATGGTCAAGGCATGATGCTTGATGACCCACAAGTGTAGGGGATCTATCGTAGCCTTTTCGATAAGTAAGAGTTTCGAACCCAACGAGGAGCAGAAGGAAATGATAAGCAGTTTTCAGTAAGGTATTCTCTGCAAGCACTGAAATTATCGGTAACAGATAGTTTTGTGATAAGGTAATTTGTAATGAGTAGCAAGTAATAAAAGTAAATAAGGTGCAGCAAGATGGCCCAATCCCTTTTGTAGCAAAGGACAAGCCTGGACAAACTCTTATAAGAAGGAAAGCGCTCCTGAGGACACATGGGAATTATCGTCAAGCTAGTTTTCATCACGTTCATACGATTCACGTTTGGTACTTTGATAATCTGATATGTGGGTGGACCGGTGCCTGGGTGCTGTCCTTACTTGGACAAGCATCCCACTTATGATTAAACCCCATTGCAAGCATCCGCAACTACAACAGAATTATTAAGGTAAACCTAACCATAGCATGAAACATATGGATCCAAATTAGCCCCTTACAAAGCAACCCATCATCTACTTATTACTTCCCAATGCCTCCCTCTAGGCCCAAATAATGGTGAAGTTTCATGTAGCCGATGTTCACATGACACCACTAGAGGGATGCCAACATACATCTCATCAAAATATCGAACGAATACCAAATTCACATGACTACTTATAGAAAAACTTCTCCCATGTCCTCAGGAACAAACGTAACTACTCAGAAAGCATATTCATGTTCATAATCAAAGGGGTATTAATATGCATAATGGATCTGAACATATGATCTTCCACCAAGTAAACCAACTAGCATCAACTACAAGGAGTAATCAACACTACTAGCAACCCATAGGTACCAATCCGAGGTTTGGATACAAACATTGGATACAAGATATGAACTAGGGTTTGAGATGAGATGGTGCTGGTGAAGATGTTGATGGAGATTGACCCCCTCCCGATGAGAGGATCGTTGGTGATGACGATGGTGATGATTTCTCCCTCCCGGAGGGAAGTTTCCCCGGCAGAACAGCTCTGCCGGAGCCCTAGATTGGTTCCGCCAAGGTTCATCCTCGTGGCGGCGGAGTTTCTTCCCCAAATCTTGCTTATTATTTTTTCTCGGACGAAAGACCTCATATAGAAGAAGATGGGCATCGGAGGGCCACCAGGAGTCCCACGAGACAGGAGGCGCGCCCAGGGGGGTAGGGCGCGCCCCCACCCTCGTGGACGGTGGGTGTCCCCCTTAGGGACTTCTTTCGCCCAATATTTTTTATATATTCTGAAACGTGCTCCCGTGAAGTTTCAGGACTTTTGGAGATGTGCAGAATAGGTCTCTAATATTTGCTCCTTTCCAGCCCAGAATTCCAGATTCCGGCATTCCCCCTCTTCATGTAAACCTTGTAAAATAAGAGAGAATAGGCATAAGTATTGTGACATAATGTGTAACAACAGCCCATAATGCAATAAATATCGATATAAAAGCATGATGCAAAATGGATGTATCAGCTCCCCCAAGCTTAGACCTCGCTTGTCCTCAAGAGAAAGCCAAAATCGAAAAATATGTCCACATGTTTAGAGATAGATGTGTCGATAAAAATAAGATACGAACGTGAGGGCATCATGATCATTCTTAGAACAACAACATATATATATATATTGTCATATGATCTCTTATGCTAAAGTAACAATTCAATTACAATTTCAAGTATGAATCATAAAATTCATTGAGAACCAACAAACTCTAATCTCAGTCATTGAGGCAATTGCAATTTATCATAACATAGGAAAGAGTCAATATAAGAGCTTTTCAGCAAGTCCACATACTCAACCATCTTTTAGCCTTTCATAATTGCTAACACTCATGCAATATTTATGGGTATGAAGTTTTAATCGGGCACAGAGAAAGATAGGGGCTTATAGTTTTGCCTCCCAACGTTTTACCTCAAGGGTAATGTCAACAATAATAGTTCATGAAAACTCACATCCAATTAGCTATATATATCAGGATCTTTTCAACACACTGTGCTTGCCAAAGGATAAAATGTAAAAAAGGAAAGGTGGATATCACCATGACTCTTTGCATGAAGTATAAGACAAGAATAAAAGATAGGCCCTTCGCAGAGGGAAGCAGAGGTTGTCATGCGCTTTTATGGTTGGATGCACGAAATCTTAATGCAAAAGAACGTCACTTTATATGGCCACTTGTGATATGGACCTTTATTATGTAGTCCGTTGCTTTTATTTTTCCATATCACAAGATCGTATAAAGCTTATTTTCTCCACATTAATAAGTCATACATATTTAGAGAGCAATTTTTATTGCTTGCACCGATGACAACTTACTTGATGGATCTTACTCAATCCATAGGTAGATATGGTGGACTCTCATGGCAAAACTGGGTTTAGGGATATTTGGAAGCACAAGTAGTATCTCTACTTGGTGCAAAGAAATTGGCTAGAAAGAGAGGGAAAGGAAAGCTCAACATGTTGGATGATCCATGACAATATAATTTATCTCAGATGTAAGAAAAAATAACCCATTACGTTGTCTTCCTTGTCCAACGTCAACTCTTTAGCATGTCATATTTTAATGAGTGCTCACAATTATAAAAGATGTCCAAGATCGTATATTTATATGTGAAAACCTCTCTTTCTTTATTACTTCCTATTAATTGCAAAAATGACCAAAACTATGTTTGTCAACTCTCAACAACTTTTATTCATCATACTCTTTATATGTTAGCTCATTACTCTCCATAAGATCCATATGATCTCTTTGTTTCTTTTTATTTCTTCTCTTTTATTTTATTCCCTTGGGATCATAGCAAAATAATCAAGCCCTTGACTCAACACTAATCTTTATTATATATAGCTCACGGACTCGATTACATAAGAAGATCATAAAGCTAAACTCACAACTAGATCATACTAAAACTTTATTCTACTAGATCAAGATATTATCAAAAGGATCGAACTAAGAAAAATGGTAAAGATAAAAGTGATGGTGATATGATACTAGGGCACTCCCCCAAGCTTGGCAGTTGCCAAGGGGAGTGCCCATACCCATGTGTTTATGCTTCCTTCCTCGGAGGTGGTGATGAAGGAGTTGTTGATGAGGTAGGCTTGTCGTCCATCTTCCAAGGCATAAGCTCACCATCATAGAAGGATGATCGAGTCTCCGGGATCCCCAAATCTGCAGCCAAACTCATCCTCTTGAATCTATATTCATACTCACAGTTTTGGTTTTGCAGGTCATAGATCTGGGCTTGGAGGCGCTCGATTTTCTCATGAAGCTTGAAGATGGCCTCCCCAATGTCCTTGGCGTCCAGCTTGTGGTTGTTGGTGAACTCCGTGATCATTATGTGATTGGAGTCGAGCCCACGCTCCACCATCTCCTGACACTTGAAAACTTGTTGCTCCAAGGCCTCGAGCCTTGTCTCCGTGCTTCCGGTCCTCCTTGGTCCCTCAACATCGCGGATGTGCAACAACCCCTCATGCATCTCAATGGTTTGAGGGTGTTGCAGCACCTCCACGAGGTAGGGGTTGATGACCTTCTCGAAGAACTTGTCCTTGGGGGCACTCGAAGACGACATGGCGACCTAGATCCGTCAGCAA
Organism: Triticum urartu; assembly: GCF_003073215.2. Taxonomy (NCBI): domain Eukaryota; kingdom Viridiplantae; phylum Streptophyta; class Magnoliopsida; order Poales; family Poaceae; genus Triticum; species Triticum urartu. Next base: position 583,203,527 of record NC_053025.1, read on the forward strand.
ACAGCTCAAAATAAAGACAAGAGATATTTGCGTGATACGATAGTCAGAACCTTTGGGAGATTATATAGTGAATTTTTACCGACCAAAAGAAGTATCATGCAAGAAGACAGAGTCCGGAGAGCACACGAGGTGCCCACGGGGCAGGGGGCATGCCCAGGGGGTAGGGCACGCCCTCCACCCTCGTGGAAGCCCCGTGTCCTTTCCGGTCTGCTTCTTATTTTCCTATTTTTTTATATTCCAAAACAGAGAAATATTGCCATTATAACTGTTTTGGAGTCGGTTTACTTACCGTACCACCTACCTATTCCTTTTCGGAGTCTGAAACATTCCGGAAAGTGTCCCTTATGTATTCCTCCGGGGTTACGGTTTCAATAATATTGGTTTCAACATTTATGGGATTACCTGAGATATAATGTTTGATTCTTTGACCGTTCACCACCTTCGGATTTGTGCCTTCGAAGTTGTTGATTTTTATGGCACCAGAACATAGACCTCCTCGATGACGTAAGGACCTTCCCATTTAGAGAGAAGTTTGCCTGCAAAAAATCTTAAACGATAGTTGTATAGCAATACATAATCACCTACATTAAACTCACGCTTTTGTATCCTTTTTTCATGCCATCTTTTATCTTTTTCTTTAAACAGCTTGGCATTTTCATAAGCCTGGGTTCTCCATTCATCAAGTGAGCTAATGTCAAAAAGCCTCTTCTCACCGGCAAGTTTGAAGTCATAGTTGATCTCTTTAATAACCCAATATGCCTTATGTTCTAATTCAAGAGGTAGGTGACATGCTTTACCATAAACCATTTTATACGGAGACATACCCATAGGATTTTTGTATGCAGTTCTATAAGCCCATTCAAGTTTCTTGGACCAATTATTTCTAGATCTATTAAAAGTCTTTTGCAAAATTAATTTAAGCTCTCTATTGCTAAGTTCTACTTGACCACTAGACTGCGGGTGATATGGAGATGCAATTCTATGATTAACATCATACTTAGCAAGCATTTTACGAAAGGTACCATGAATAAAATGTGAACCACCATCAGTCATTAAGTATTTAGGGACTCCAAACCTCGGAAAAATAACTTCTTTATGCATCTTAATAGAGGTGTTATGATCAGCACTACTAGTTGGAATAGCTTCTACCCACTAAGTAACGTAATCAATAGCAACTAAAATATGTGTATACCCATTAGAGGAAGGAAAATGTCCCATATAATCAAAGCCCCAAACATCAAATGGTTCAACAACAAGTGAATAATTCATAGACATTTCTTGACATCTACTAATATTACCAATTCTTTGACATTCATCACAAGATAAGACAAACTTACGGGCATCCTTGAAGAGAGTAGGCCAATAAAAACTGGATTGCAATACCTTGTGTGCAGTTCTATCTCCAGCATGGTGTCCTCCATAAGCTTCAGAGTGACACTTGCGTAGGATCTGTTCATGTTCATGCTCAGGTATACAACGTCTAATAACACCACCTACTCCTTCTTTATAAAGGTGTGGGTCATCCCAGAAGTAATGTCTTAGATCATAGAATTTTTTTTCTTTTTGAAGGTATGTGAAACTAGGTGGTATGAACTTAGCAACAATATAATTAGCATAATAAGCATACCATGGAGCAGTACGAGAAGCATTTATGATAGCTAATTGTTCATCTCGAAAGCTATCATTAATAGGGAGTGGGTCACCAAGAACATTTTCTAACCTAGACAAGTTGTCTGCAACGGGATTCTCAGCTCCCTTTCTATCTATAATATGCAAATCAAATTCTTGTAGCAGGAGAACCCATCTAATAATTCTAGGTTTAGCATCTTTATTTTCCATAAGATATTTAATAGCAGCATGATTAGTGTGAATAGTTACTTTAGAATCAACAATATAAGGTCTGAACTTATCACAAGCAAATACAACTGCTAAGAATTCCTTTTCAGTAGTAGCATAATTTCTCTGGGCATTGTCTAGAATTTTACTAGCATATTGAATAACATTTAATTTCTTATCAACTCTTTGTCCTAGAACCGCCCCTACAACATAATCACTAGCATCACACATGATTTCAAAGGGTAAATTCCAATTAGGTGGCTGAACAATAGGTGCAGAAATCAAGGCTTTCTTAAGTATTTCAAATGCTTCTAGACAATCATCATCAAAGACAAAAGGAATATCTTTTTGTAATAGGTTAGTTAGAGGCCGGGAATTTTTTAGAAGTTCTTAATGATCCTATAAAAACCGGTATGACCAAGGAAACTTCTTATACCTTTGATGTCCTTGGGACACGACATCTTTTCAATAGCATCAACTTTTGCTTTGACAACTTCAATACCTCTTTCAGAAATTTTATGCCCCAATACAATACCTTCATTAACCATAAAGTGGCACTTCTCCCAATTCAAGACAAGGTTAGTTTCTTCACATCTCTGCAAAACTCGATCAAGGTTGCTCAAGCAATCATCAAAAGAGGATCCATAAACAGAGAAATCATCCATGAAATCTTCACAGATCTTTTCACAAAAGTCATAGAATATAGCCATCATGCATCTTTGAAAGGTAGCAGGTGCATTACATAAACGAAAAGGCATACGTCTATAAGAAGAGGTACCGAAAGGGCAAGTAAAAGTAGTCTTTTCTTGATCATCAGCTGACACAGGTATTTGAGAGAAACCAGAGTAACCATCTAGAAAGCAAAAATGTGTATGTTTGGATAATATTTCTAGCATTTGATCAATGAAAGGCCAAGGGCAATGATCTTTTTAGTAGCTTTATTTAATTTGTGGAAATCAATTACCATCCTATAACCTGTAATAATTCTTTGCGGAATCAATTCATCTTTATCATTAGGAACGACAGTAATACCTCCCTTCTTAGGGACGCAATGGACGGGGCTTACCCACTGACTATCAGCAACGGGATAAATTATACCTGCTTCAAGGAGCTTTAATATTTCCTTTCTTACCACCTCTTTCATCTTAGGATTTAGCCGTCGTTGGTGATCTATAACTGGTTTGGCATCTTTCTCCAAATTTATTTTGTATTGACATAGAGTGGGACTAATGCCCTTAAGATCATCAAGAGTATATCCAATAGCAGCACGATGCTTCTTTAGAGTTTTCAATAATCTCTCTTCTTCATGCTCTGAAATGTTAGCACTAATAATAGGATATATCTTCTTTTCATCAAGATAAGCATATTTAAGAGTATCAGGCAATGGTTTAAGCTCAAACACGGGATCACCCTTGGGTGGAGGAGGATCCCCTAGGATTTCAACAGGCAAGTTCTGTTCCAGAATAGGTCCCTGCTTAAAGAATACCTCATCTATTTCCCTTCTTTCATTCATGAACATATCATTTTCATGGTCTAGCAAATATTGTTCTAAAGGATCAGTGGGGGGGGGCACGACAATAGAAGCAAGACCAATAATTTCATATTTACTAGGCAATTCTTTATCATGAGGTTGTCTATGAAATTTAGCAAAATTAAACTCATGAGACATATCCCCTAAACCAACAGAAACAATATCCTTATTGTAGTCTATCTTAGCATTAACAGTATTCAAGAAGGGTCTACCAAATATAATGGGACAAAAGTCATCTTGTGGGGAACAGAGAACAAGAAAATCAGCAGGGTATTTAACTTTCCCACACAAGACTTCAACATCTCTAACAACCCCAATCAGTGAAATAGTATCTGTATTGGCAAGTTTAATGGTAACATCGATATCTTCTATCTCAGCAGGTGCAATATCATGCATAATTTCTTCGTATAAGGAATGAGGTATTGCACTTGCACTAGCACCCATATCACATAAGCCACGATAACAATGATCTCCTATTTTAACAGAAATAATAGGCATGCCTACAACAGGTGTATGTTTATTTTTAGCATCAGGTCTAGCGATTCTAGCAACTTCATTGCAGAAGTAAATAACATGCCCATCAATATTATCGGCCAAGAGATCTTTAACCATAGAAATCTTAGGTTCAACTTTAATTTGCTCAGGGGGTTTAGTTGTCTTAATATTACTTTTGTTAACCATAGTTGAAGCTTTAGCATGATTCTTTATTCTAACAGGGAAAGGTGGTTTCTCAATATAAGCAGCAGGAACAACAGGATCATCATAAGTGATAGTCTTTTCTTCAACTTTAATAGGTGCAGCTGTTTTTACTTCAATGGGAGGATTATATTTAAACCACTTCTCCTTAGGGAGATCAACATGTGTAGCAAAGGATTCACAAAAAGAAGCTACTATCTCAGAGTCAAGTCCATATTTAGTGCTAAATTGACAGAAAACATCGGTATCCATAAAAGATTTAACACAATCAAACTTAGATGTTATACCTGACTCCTTACCTTTGTCGAGGTCCCAATCTTCAGAGTTGCGTTTAATTATTTCCAATAAATCCCATTTGAATTCAATAGTCTTCATCATAAAAGATCCAGTACAAGAAGTATCGAGCATGGAGCGATTACTGAGAGAAAGCCGAGCATAATTTTTTTGAATAATCATTTCTCTTGAGAGCTCATGATTGGGGCATGAATATAACATTGACTTAAGCCTCCCCCAAGCTTGAGTGATGCTTTCTACTTCGCGAGGCCAAAAATTATATATATAATTGTGATCACGATGAACAAGATGCATAGGATAAAACTTCTGATGAAATTCCAATTTCAATCGCTTGTAGTCCCATGGTCCCATATCATCACATAGCCTATACCATGTCAATGCCTCTCCCTTCAAAGATAAAGGGAAGACCTTCTTATTGATAACATCATCGGGCATACCTGCAAGCTTAAATAATCCAAAAACTTCATCCACATAGATTAAGTGTAAATCAGGATGCAGTGTTCCATCTCCTACAAAAGGATTAGCTAGCAGTTTCTCTATCATAACCGAGGGAATTTCAAAGTAAACATTTTCAGTAGGTTTAGTAGGTTGATGAGCAACTCTTTGCTCTACTGGTCGGGGTGAAGATACCCCAAATAATCCCCTCAAAGGATTATGTTCCATAGTAACAAGTGACAGTAAATTTCAGCACACTATATAAAATTTTCCTTACCAAATTCCACCTACCAAAGGCGCTTCACTCCCCGGCAACGACGACAGAAAAGAGTCTCGATGACCCACAAGTGTAGGGGATCTATCGTAGCCTTTTCAATAAGTAAGAGTGTTGAACCTAACGAGGAGCAGAAGGAAATGATAAGAAGTTTTCAGTAAGGTATTCTCTGCAAGCACTGAAATTATCGGTAATAGATAGTTTTGTGATAAGGTAATTTGTAACGAGTAGCAAGTAATAAAAGTAAATAAGGTGCAGCAAGATGGCCCAATCCCTTTTGTAGCAAAGGACAAGCCTGGACAAACTCTTATAAGAAGGAAATCGCTCCCGAGGACACATGGGAATTATCGTCAAGCTAGTTTTCATCACGTTCATATGATTCGCATTCGGTACTTTGATAATCTGATACGTGGGTTGACCGGTGCTTGGGTGCTGTCCTTACTTGGACAAGCATCCCACTTATGATTAACCCCCATTTCAAGCATCCACAACTACAACATAAGTATTAATTTAAACCTAACCATAGCATGAAACATATGGATCCAAATTAGCCCCTTATGAAGCAACACATAAACTAGGGTTTAAGCTTCTGTCACTCTAGCAACCCATCATCTACTTATTACTTCCCAATGCCTCCCTCTAGGCCCAAACAATGGTGAAGTCTCATGTAGTCGACATTCACATGACACCACTAGAGGGATGAAAACATACATTTCATCAAAATATTGAACGAATACCAAATTCACATGACTACTTATAGCAAGACTTCTCCCATGTCCTCAGGAACAAACATAACTACTCACAAAGCATATTCATGTTCATAATCAGAGGGGTATTAATATGCATAATGGATCTGAACATATGATCTTCCACCAAGTAAACCAACTGGCATCAACTACAAGGAGTAATCAACACTACTAGCAACCCACAGGTACCAATCTAAGGTTTGGATACAAGAGATGAACGAGGGTTTGAGATTAGATGGTGGTGGTGAAGATGTTTATGGATATTGACCCGATGAGAGGGTCGTTGGTGATGACGATGGTGATGATTTCCCCCTCCCAGAGGGAAGTTTCCCCGGCAGAACAGCTCTGCCGGAGCCCTAGATTGGTTCCGCCAAGGTTCCGCCTCGTGGCGGCGGAGTTTCTTCCCCAAAGCTTGCTTATTATTTTTTCTCAGACGAAAGACCTCATATAGCATAAGATGGGCATCAGAGGGCCACCAGGGGGCCCACAAGGTAGGGGGGCGCACCCAGGGGGTAGGGCGCGCCCCTACCCTCGTGGACGGTGGGTGGCCCCCCTCATGAACTTCTTTTGCCCAATATTTTTTATATATTCTGAAACATGCTCCCGTGAAGTTTCAGGACTTTTGGAGATGTGCAGAATAGGTCTATAATATTTGCTCCTTTTCCAGCCCAGAATTTTAGCTGCCGGCATTCCCCCTCTTCATGTAAACCTTGTAAAATAAGAGAGAATAGGCATAAGTATTGTGACATAATGTGTAACAACAACCCATAATGCAATAAATATCGATATAAAAGCATGATGCAGAATGGACGTATCAATGCTATATTATATTGTATGAGATGATCATGCTTTGTAATGGAGTTATCGGCAACTGGTAGGAGCCATATGGTTGTCGCTTTATTGTATGCAATGCAATCGCCTGTAATTGCTTTACTTTATCACTAAACGGTAGCGATAGTCGTGGAAGCAATATTTGGCGAGACGACAACGATGCTACGATGGAGATCAAGGTGTCGCGTCAGTGACGATGGTGATCATGAGAGTGCTTTGGAGATGGAGATTAAAGGCCCAAGATGATGATGTCCATATCATATCACTTATATTGATTGCATGTGATGTTTATCCTTTATGCATCTTATTCTTCTTGATTGACGGTAGCATTATAAGATGATCTCTCACTAAATTCAAGGTACAAGTGTTCTCCCTGAGTATGCACCGCTGCCAAAGTTCGTCGTGTCGAGACACCACGTGATGATCGGGTGTGATAAGCTCTACGTTCAAATACAATGGGTGCAAGCCAGTTTTGCACACGCAGAAATACTAGGGTTAAACTTGACGAGCCTAGCATATGCAGATATGGCCTCGGAACACTGAGACCGAAAGGTCGAGCATGAATCATATAGTATATATGATCAACATAGTGATGTTCACCATTGAAAACTACTCCATTTCACGTGATGATCGATCATGGTTTAGTTGATTTGGATCACGTGATCACTTAGATGATTAGAGGGATGTCTATCTACGTGGGAGTTCTTAAATATGATTAATTGAACTTTAATTTATCATGAACTTAGTACCTGATAATATTTTGCTTGTCTATGTTGTTGTAGATAGATGGCCCGTGCTGTTCCGTTAAATTTTAATGCGTTCCTTGAGAAGGCAAAGTTGAAAGATGATGGTAGCAATTACACGGACTGGGTCCGTAACTTGAGGATTATCCTCATTGCTACACAGAAGAATTACGTCCTGGAGGCACCACTAGGTGCCAAACCCGCTGCAGGAGAAACGCCAGATGTTATGAACGTCTGGCAGAGCAAAGCTGATGACTACTCGATAGTTCAATGTGCCATGCTTTACGACTTAGAACCGGGACTTCAACGACGTTTTGAACGTCATGGAGCATATGAGATGTTCCAGGAGTTAAAGTTAATATTTCAAGCAAATGCCCGGATTGGGAGATATGAAGTCTCCAATAAGCTCTACAGCTGCAAGATGGAGGAGAATAGTTCTGTCAATGAACATATACTCAGAATGTCTGGGTACCATAACCACTTGACTCGACTAGGAGTTAATCTTCCTGTTGATAGTGTCATTGACAGAGTTCTTCAATCACTGCCACCAAGCTAAAAGAGCTTCGTGATGAACTATAATATGCAAGGGATGGATAAGACAATTCCCGAGCTCTTCGCAATGCTAAAAGCTGCGGAGGTAGAAATCAAGAAGGAGCATCAAGTGTTGATGGTCAACAAGACCACCGGTTTCAAGAAAAAGGGTAAATGGAAGAAGAAAGGGAACTTCAAGAAGAACAGCAAACAGGTTGCTGCTCAAGAGAAGAAACCCAAGTCTGGACCTAAGCTTGAGACTGAGTGCTTCTACTGCAAAGGGACTGGTCACTGGAAGCGGAACTGCCCCAAGTATTTGGCGGATAAGAAGGATGGCAAGGTGAACAAAGGTATATGTGATATACATGTTATTGATGTGTACCTTACTAAAGCTCGTAGTAGCACCTGGGTATTTGATATTGGTTTTGTTGCTAATATTTGCAACTCGAAACAGGGACTACGGATTAAGCAAAGATTGGCTAAGGACGAGGTGACGATGCGCGTGGGAAATGGTTCAAAGTCGATGTGATTGCCGTCGGCACGCTACCTCTACATCTACCTTCGGGATTAGTTTTAGACCTGAATAATTGCTATTTGGTGCCAGCGTTGAGCATGAACATTATATCTGGATCTTGTTTGAGGTGAGACGGTTATTCATTTAAATCAGAGAATAATGGTTGTTCTATTTATATGAGTAATATCTTTTATGATAATGCACCCTTGAAGAGTGCTCTATTTTTAATGAATCTCGATAGTAGTGATACACATATTCATAATGTTGAAGCCAAAAGATGCAGAGTTGATAATGATAGTGCAACTTATTTGTGGCACTGCCATTTAGGTCATATTGGTGTAAAGCGCATGAAGAAACTCCATTCTGATGGACTCTTGGAATCACTTGATTATGAATCACTTGGTACTTGCGAACCATGCCTCATGGGCAAGATGAAACACCGTTCTCCGGAACTATGGAGCGAGCAACAGATTTGTTGCTAATCATACATACTGATGTATGTGGTCCGATGAATGGTGAGGCTCATGGCGGGTATCATTATTTTCTCACGTTCATAGATGATTTGAGCAGATATGGGTATATCTACTTAATGAAACATAAGTCTGAAACATTTGAAAAGTTCAAAGAATTTCAGAGTGAAGTGGAAAATCATAGTAACAAGAAAATATAGTTTCTATGATCTGATTATGGAGGAGAATATTTGAGTTACGAGTTTGGTCTTCATTTGAAACAATGCAGCATAGTTTCGCAACTCACGCCACCCGGAACACCATAGCGTAATGGTGTGTCTGAACATCGTAATCGTACTTTACTAGATATGGTGCGATCTATGATGTCTCTTATCGATTTACCGCTATCGTTTTGGGGTTATGCTTTAGAGACAACATTCACGTTAAATAGGGCACCATCTAAATCCGTTGAGACGACGCCTTATGAACTATGGTTTGGCAAGAAACCAAAGTTGTCATTTCTTAAAGTTTGGGGCTGCGATGCTTATGTGAACAAGCTTCAACCTAATAAGCTCGAACTCAAATCAGAGAAATGTGTCTTCATAGGATACCCAAAGGAGACTGTTGGGTACACCTTCTATCACAGATCCGAAGGCAAGACATTTGTTGCTAAGAATGGATCCTTTCTAGAGAGGGAGTTTCTCTCGAAAGAAGTGAGTGGGAGAAAAGTAGAACTTGATGAGGTAACTGTACCTGCTCCCTTATTGGAAAGTAGTCCATCACAGAAACCGGTTCCTGTGACACCTACACCAATTAGTGAGGAAGCCAATGATGATGATCATGAAACTTTAGATCAAGTTCCTACTAAACCTCGTAGGTCAACCAGAGTAAGATCCACACCAGAGTGGTACGGTAATCCGGTTCTGGAGGTCATGTTACTTGACCATGACGAACCTACGAATGATGAAGAAGCGATGATGAGCCCAGATTTTGCAAAATGGCTTGAGGCCATGAAATCTGAGATGGGATCCATGTATGAGAACAAAGTGTGGACTTTGGTTGACTTTCCCGATGATCGGCAAGCCATCGTGAATAAATGGATCTTCAAGAAGAAGACTGATATTGACGGTAACGTTACTGTCTATAAAGCTCGACTTGTTGCGAAAGGTTTTCGACAAGTTCTAGGAGTTGACTACGATGAGACCTTCTCACCCGTAGCGATGCTTAAGTCCGTCCGAATCATGTTAGCAATTGCCACATTTTATGATTATGAAATTTGGCAAATGGATGTAAAGACTGCATTCCTGAATGGATTTCTGGAAGAAGAGTTGTATATGATGCAACCTGAAGGTTTTATCGATCCAAAGGGTGCTAACAAAGTGTTCAAGCTCCAGCGGTCCATTTATGGACTAGTGCAAGCCTCTCGGAGTTGGAATAAACGTTTTGATAGTGTGATCAAAGCATATGGTTTTATATAGACTTTTGGAGAAGCCTGTATTTACAAGAAAGTGAGTGGGAGCTCTGTAGCATTTCTAATATTATATGTGGATGACATTATTATTGATTGGAAATGATATAGAATTTCTGGATAGCATAAAAGAATACTTGAATAAGAGTTTTTCAATGAAAGACCTCTGTGAAGCTGCTTATATATTGGGCATCAAGATCTATAGAGATAGATCAAGATGCTTAATTGGACTTTCACAAAGCACATACCTTGATAAAGTTTTGAAGAAGTTCAAAATGGATCAAGCTAAGAAAGGGTTCTTGCCTGTGTTACAAGGTGTGAAGTTGAGTAAGACTCAATGCCCGACCACTGCAGAAGATAGAGAGAAAATGAAAAGTGTTCCCTGTGCTTGCCAAATAAAAATTACCAACACCAACCCTGCTCCATCTAAGCATTGGCATCCACCACCATTAGTGGGATGTGTGGCGCTCACTGTGGACGGATCTTTCTCGGCAGCAAATCCTCTAACCAAATACTAGTAGCTTAGACTTCAAAAATTACTAGTAGCTTATATTGGCAGTTTTCTAGGGGTGTACTCTTTTCTGAAAGAAGCACCAACCTATTTTTGTTTATTTGTACACAGTGTCACAACTTTGACCCAAAGGTCCAGAGCTATTTTAGGGTGATTGGCCTAGTACTCGGAGACTGATTGTAAGCATGATTTTTATTAGTTGTCACACTGATTGTAAGCATGAGAAGATGGAAGATTAGGTTAGTGCGAAGCTTACCTTAAACCCTACCGACGCCATTGAAACGAGGCGAACATCGAGGGAACCGTGGAGAATGGCGGGGAAGCGACGTCGCGCCATCCAGACTCCTCTTGCGATGGGAGAACGAATACTCATGTGGCTCCGGCTGGCTCTGCGCCCTCACGAACGGCACACCGTACTCGATCGATTCGTTATCCTCTGGGTGCTCGACCTACGACCTATATGCCCACCACCTCCGCCTGACTTTCACCTCGGGCGAATCTGTCTGCTCCATCGCCCAGAGGAGATACTCGATGAACTCGAAGGACCGCGGCGGGACTGCCGCCGAGGAGTACATCGCCGCCCTCCTCGTCGTTGTCTCGCTCTTTCGCATACATTGCCACATGGCCCTCACCGTCCTCGAAATCTCCCACTCATTGTCAAACCAAGTAAGGATCTCCTTCAACCTGGCTAACTTTTCCTGGTCGCCACCGGTGATCTGCCTGATTCGCTGCTGCATCCCCTCCATAGATGTCCTTCTGAGTGGTCCGGTGCTAGCTTTGGAAGATGGGGGGAGAGACGGTGGTCTTGCAATAGAGAAGTGGGAGAGGCGATACGGTGGTTTTGGAATGGAGATGATGGAGAGGAGAGGTTCCCCTGCCTTTCGGTCACTGACAGGTGATTCTTAGAGAAGAAACTACAAGTTTCAGTTTCAGATAAGAAACTCCAAGTTCAGTTTCAAATAAGAAACTGCAATTTTCAGAGGCAGAGCATTTATATTAAGACGGCCTTTTCAAACAGTGTTAACATCATGCTGGAAGTTTTATTCATGGTCGAAACTGGAACTACCAGCCAGTTAACATCATGTTGATCAACATTCATGCATAGCACATCTTCATATGATGCATAATCAAAAAGATATGCTATTTTTAAGATGCCCACACAATGTCGAGTGTGCGAAAAACAGAGAAAACGAGGGATGAAGTTTTGGCAAGTGTTGGACATGGTGTGCATAGATGACAATTGGGACCCACATGTCAATAAAGGCAGAGGCAAAAAATTTGGAGATATTTTCTCTGCACAGGTGGAATCGAACCCGGGCGGAACAGCTGTCGGGTAGTGTCACTCGGCGACTAGGCTAGTTCAGTTGTTTCGTTACTAATAAGGCACTTCCTCAGGTGGTCGGATCTTCTCCTGCACCTTTGTGCGCTCGCCGCGATGCCGCTGTCTGCCGTTGTGAACATGTTGAACAAACGAGAGGAATCTGGAGAGGACTGTACGTGGAGAGGCGGACAGTCGGGACCCACCAGGTCTATGGCCGTACGCAAGCAAGTGCCTCATCGAAAAAAATACTTCCTCCTAATGCTATACTTACGTTGGGGCCCATGGGTTTGTCAACATAGTTACATTTTGACATCGAGAGTCTCAAAAAGAGAGAACATGGCGACTCCCACCTCTCCACCGCCACCCTAACCCTAGCCACCCACCACCGCCAGCGATCTCCACACCTCTCCGTGGGTTTTGCCATCTGATCGGCTCATCATTCCCGGCGTCTCCCGCTCTCTCTTCTGGTTGTCATCTTCCTCATGGCGGTCCATGCAGAAATCTCCCTGGGATTGGATTTCTCCCCGGGGATGAAGTTTGCATCTGAGATCCAACGTAACTTCAACAGATCGGTGCATCCCACGTCGGACACGGGCTACTTCATTATGGTGGTCTCCTTTGCACGGCATACATTCCGACTTGATGAAGAGAATGTGGGGTTCGCTCTTGAGGTGGCCATCAGAGGATATTGTTCACATCTCAAGGTATCTTTCCTCCACCATGGAGTTTTCTCATTCAACGTTTCTTGCAAGGAAGTGGGTTTTTTCATTCTGCACCAAAGGAGTTTTGTTTGTGATCAGTTCAAGTGTTTCTTCCACCTTTGGGGTCATGGCGGCCCAGATTGGAAGAAAGAATTTAGCCTCTGGCAATCTACATGCCAAGAGGAATGGGTTTTAGTTAGTCCCTCTAAGAGACGAGCTCGCCTTGGTTTAGAGGCCATGCAACATGCTCCGGCCAAATCCTCTCTCCGTGCTCGCGTGGCCAAATTTGTTCCTAAGGAACGTGCTACGTTCGCCACGTTCATGCAATACCCGACATGTAAGGGATATAGCTATGGCCCATCCATCGATGAGGTGGCCACGGTTAGAGCAGCTGGTTATCATGTTTCGTCCCATGAGGATGCGGATGTGTCTTCTCCGGTGACGACCTCGCCGCCGGCAAGGCTAGCGATTCAGTTTGGAACAGTCCCGCATTCCCCGAAGGGTTTATCTCCTGCTCGTTTAAACCCTGGATCCTAGGGTGGTCGATTAGTTTTTGCCTTGGAAGGTTTGGACTCTCCACCTCAATTGGGCTCGAGGGTCCAGCCCATCTGCCTGTCTGATGACGAAAGTAGCAGCCCATCACCCCTGGCCTCAAGAGCCTCTTCCGCTCAGGATATTATTCGGGATCTGCAAAGTTTTGACGATATGATTGAAGATATGGCTGCGACTTATTGGGAATGTCAGAATTGTTTGGCTATGCGCCACACGTCAGAGACATGCACGAATCAGGTCCGCTGCCGCAATTGTTTTCGTTCGGGACACGTTAAAAAAAACTGCACCGGCCAGCCGCCTGAGTCCGTCTGGGTGCCTAAAGTCCCATCGCTGGGTTTTGGGAAGCGGGACAGAAAAGAGGACTTCCTTTCCTCCTGGGCCCCTCTAGTTTCCCGAGGCCAAACGACTCCGGAGAAAACCCCATCCTTTGCTTCTCCACCGCCACCATCACCGCCTATCCGCCCTGCCTCGCCTACCCAAACTTCCTCCAGCTCCGGTCCAGCTCCTACTCCACAGCCTCCAATGGCGGTGTACGCGATTGACCCACATCGCTTCATCCCTACGGGTTTTGACATTGAAGATGGCGGAGCGGACCGTCTGCCCCGCACCTTCTACACACTGACCGTTCCTCCACCCCGAGCGCATGAGCAGTACATGGTGGCCATTGTGGAGCCGATCCCACCTCCCGAGCTGGTTGGTGTCCGTCCTCAGCAGGTTCTTGATTTCCTAGTTCAGGTGATGCATGTTCCGGTTATTTCTGCTCAAACTTGGTTCCAAGGAGTCGGTCTGTTTGAGATGGAAGATCCAGTTGTCAGGGGTTCTTTTACTCTGCACCCGCCGTTTCCTTTAGGTGTTGATGATGACGGCAATGAGTTCTTTGTCCGATTTATCCCACATAATCAGGGTGAGGGTTTCCGTGCTATTCATGGCCAACGGACAGGGTGGCTGATGTTCATCGGCATCCCTCTAGATTATAAAAATACTCAATGCATTGCTGATATGGTTGGCACATTCGGGCAGTTTCATTACTGGAATAGCACGGACAGGCGCAAGGTTAGATCTTTGGTCCGTGCCTCGTTCCCTGATAATGCGCTAGTCCCTCGCTCGGTGACCTTTAGGGAATTTGCCAACTGGGGCGAGGTCATGGTGTCATGGTCTGCTGGCTGTTATATTTTATCAGGAGAATTTGCTGGTGCTATGATCCCAGCAGATGAAGATCCTATGCCTTTAATGGGAATCCCCACCCGATGCCTGGAGTTGAGGTGCCACAACCGTTTTGGGCAATGCCTCCATACCCTGATCTTCGCTAGAATGCAGTTCCTCCGGGCGCAAATCAAGGCCAGAATGATGTGGCAGGGTGGGCTCATAATGAGCAGCACAATGAGGGATGGGGTCCATGGGAAGAACATGTCCATCCTATTCAGCAGCATGAAGAGATTCAACCTGCACAAGACAAAAATTCTATGATTTTAAACCCTTCCATGGATTCTTCTGATGATGAGGACATGCTTGAAGTCCAGCAACCTCTTCAAGCTCCACCGATAGTGCAGTTGGACCCAATTCATCTTGGCATGGTTAGGGTCTTTTATGGGCCAGTTCTTCCGCCGGCAATGATCTGGGAGAGATCGTTCAAGTCTTTACTGCCTGAATTTGTCATCAGGGATATACCAGCTTGTCTGCCTGGGTTTTCTGTGACGATGCTGCAAGTTAAATTTGGGTGGGCTGATCTACACCAGAAATTTCTGCTATGGTCTACCGAGCAATGTGTCCCCTATCCTGGAATCAACTCTTCGGTGGTCATTGAAGAGTTGCCATATGATGATTTCTCGTGCTCCAGTTCCCAGGTTCCACACACTCCTTCACAGGTTTCTCAGGAGGATTTTCAATTTACTTCGGTCACTCCAACGCCGTTGGGCAAGCGTCCACGTCAGTCTGCTCACTCTAGGCGTTCTGTCACACTTGTGGAGCCAGTTCTGGACTTCTCCACCAGAAGGATGATGCGCAGTACTGCCAAAAGGACGGGCATGAAACCAGTTTCTACAATCCCTCCGAGGTCAGCCCCCTGCGTCGCTCGAAGGCAAAGAAGCTTCGTCTTGATGATGATCAAAGTCAGCTTCCTCTCCCACCCCCGACGCCTATACCCACCATGCAGGCAATTGGAGTGGCTCTGGGTATTGACCCATCTGAGCTATCGGTCGAGAATCTTATGGCCTCTCCATGTTCTACTGAGGAAGACGATGGTCCACATGATGATTGACGTTCCAACAAGCTTGATGGAGAGTTGGGCACTTTTGGTTTTGTGTTCGTTTTATGTTAGTACTTTCTGTTTGTGTGCCTGTCTGAACTACTTGGTCACTGCCGTTGGCACTTTTGTTATGATCTTGTCCACGCTGTTAAGCAGCTGGATCTGCAACTATTCCTCAGTGTTGTTTTTTATGGATAATTTTTATTATCGAAACTGGAATGTGCTTTGTTGGAACGTGCGCGAGCTAAATTTTGAGGCTAGGCAGCGTGACTTCCGTGCTAAGATTGAGGAGAGAAGATGTTCTGTACTTTGTCTACAGGAAACTAAATGCGAGAATTTTGATATTCGAATGATTAGATCCTTTTGTCCTAGGAGGTTTGAGTAATTCACGTTCTTGCCTTCTGTTGGAGCCTCTGGTGGGATTTTAGTCATTTGGAACTCCTCGATCTTTCATGGCTAGCTTATTGATATTCAGAGATTGGCCACGCCGTCCACAGTCATTACCTAAATATATTTTATATAATACACAAGTCTCTATTTGAACATTTTTATTTACTAATCAGCGTTTGTATGTATAGCGTTTTTAACACACAATTTTTTTGAACATAATTTTATTACTTATTATGCTTTACAAATATTGTAAATGTATTTTTCACTCACATTTTACTTAATATTTCATATATAATACACAAGTTTATATTTAATTATTTTTATTTACTAATCATCATCCGTATATATAATATATTTAACACAAAAAAATTGAATATAATATATTTAACCATCACAAAAAAGCAAATATATCTTTAAAAAAATAGCGCGTACAAAATCGGCCGCAGTATACGCAGCCCATTTAATCTCGAGATGAGTACGTATATTTGTATTATCGATATTAGAGACACGCAGCTTATTTGGTTTTTTTAGCTACACCGTCCCAGGTTAGTACTATTTGCAGCGGTTTCGATTCCCGCCACATCTATTGTTTTTTTGTCAATTTTCGCATATAACAGAATGTTGTGGTCGAATATTTCTGTAAATAAAAAAGTATGAGGAGTGCGTCATGCCCAGCTCTACCACTCATGACAGGTCGGTCCATACTGTGGATACACTCGTATACGCGTACTATGACCTCATTTGCATCCTTATGTGTAGTTAGATGACCACAAAACCATATTTTTAAAGTTTTAGCATCAAAAACTGAACATATGATGCAAGTTGTATAACTCCTGATGATATTACGTCTAGTTTATAGAGAAAGTACTTAGAGCAATTCTAGCATACCCTGCATTTTGTCGACCTGTAAAATGTGTTTGCAGGTCGCACGGGAACGGTTATGCAGGCCGAATTTTGCGGCGGCAGACTAGAAACCGCAAACAAACTCTTAAATTTTTAAAAAAGTTGTTTCGCGCGAGAAATTTAAGCAGCAGCTCGCTGGAGCTCGCTCGCATAGATGGTTCTTCTTCGCATAATAAGTTCTACACGTCACATACATACATAAGGTTAGATATGCTAGACAGGGCCTACGCTACCGCACCACTACAACAAAATTGAGCTCACCGGAGCTCCTGCGGTAGCTGCCCACCGGCGGCGATCAGTCGGACGAGGAGTCGGATAGGAGTCGGAGTCGAGGTCGATGTAGAGCTTCGCCTGCTCCGCCTTCATCACGCGCAGGTCGGCCTCCTTCGATGCGTGCGCCTGTCGATGCCGTGAGGCCCGTCTCGAGGAAGAACCGCTCGTAGTCGAGCTCGCGCCGGATGCACTCTTCCATCTCCTCCTGACCCCTCGCCGACCGCTCGAGGAGCTCCTCCTGCCCCGGTGGGAGGTAGTCCTCGGGTCCGATGACGCCTCGGCGCGGCGGCGCATCGGGCACGGCCTCCTCCAGCTCCCTCTTCACCGGAACGAGCCGCGAGCTCGATGCGCCCGCGGATGAGCACCCCGCGGACCCGTAGCCGGAAGAGCTCCTCGCGGACCAGTTGCCGGAGGAGGCGCGGCGGCGACGGGCGCGCTCGAGCTCGAACTCGTCGAGCTCGCGCCGGTCGAATTGGCGGCCGGCCGGCGACAAGCCGTGGTTGAGCCATCCGACGCGCCCCCCGCTTGCGCGCGGCGTCAGATCTGGCGCGGCGGCGGCGCTCCGCCTTATCCCCGAGTGGGCCAGACACCGATACGGTCTCTGGTCTGGTCAGAAAAATGAACCGAGCCCGTATAATCACCGGAATTATACGGGTTTGCACGGGATGCGGGTCTGCGCCGGATGCGGGTCGGCTAGAGTTGCTCTTAGTATGTGCGATAATTGCACCGCCTGCAAGCAGTGTTGGTCGGAATCGGATTGGAACAGAGTAGTTTGACTTGTGAACGCAAGCGTCAAGCAAACGAAACAAAACTCGTTGGCACAGCCACCGTAACTCCTCCCGGAATCCGTTTGGAAGACGGGAACCGAGCCGCCGTCGATCCAAGTCGTCTCGGTGTATATATATGTACGATGTATTTGCCGCTCGTCCATCTCGTCGCCGCCACCCCCACTCCTCCTAGATCAGACGCGCTCTCCCCTGTCTCCGTCATCTCTGTTCAGCGCGCCGATCGATCCATCCGATGGCGTTCACCTGCAAGCGACCCGCCGCGTCCCTCGACGGCCACGCCAGCCAGCCGGGCGCGATGTGCCGGAAGAGGAGGCGCGTCATCGGGACCACCTATGACTACGACCAGGAGTCGTGTCGTCGCAGAGGCAAGTTCGGCGCCGTCGAGGCGCGGTCGCGACCGGCCAAGCGGTCGACCATCAAGTCCCTCCACGACGATGCTACCAGTCCCGCATCAGTCTCACGACCTCCCGCGAGCGGTGCTGCGGGAGGCCCGCTCCTCGAGGCGTGCGGCGGCCACCCGCACATCGTCGGCTTCCGCGGCGTCACGCTCGACTACGTAACCGACGAGCTCTGCCTCGTCATGGACTACGTCGAGGGCAAGAGCCTCAAACTTCTCCTGAGCGAGAGGAGCGGCGGGCTCCCGGAGGCCACGGTGTGCACCTTCATGTGGCAACTCCTCACGGCCGCCAAGAAGATGCACCGGTGCCACGTCGTCCACCGCGACATCAATCCTGCTAACATCCTCGTCGGAGGGGAAGAAGCCGGAAGAGGGTTCGTCAAGATCTGCGACCTCGGCGTCGCCATGTCCATGTCGGAGGCGCCGCCGTACGAGGAGGAGGCTGGCATGGGGGAGTACCGGGCGCCCGAGATGCTGCTGGGAAAAGAGGACTACGACGCGCTCGTCGACACGTGGTCTCTCGGGTGCGTCATGGCAGAGATGCTCACTGGCGAGAGGATTTTCCGAGCCGCTGAATTCATCTCTCTCTTCCAAAGGATCTTCGAAGTGGTGGGCGTGCCAGACGACACGACGTGGCCGGGGTTCACGTCGCTGCCGCACGCCGCCCCGCCGCCGCTGGTGCCGGGGCAGCAGAGCACGCTGCGAGATCTGTTCCCGGAGGAGGTGCTGTCCGCGGAGGGATTCCAGGTCCTCAACGGCCTTCTTACATGCAACCCCGACAAACGGCTGACGGCGACCGCCGCGCTGAAGCTCCCGTGGTTCGCCACCGCTGCTGCAAACGCCCGCCCTTCTGCTCCGACTGCTGCTGCTGCTGCTGCCAAGATCTGCTGGTTCCATGGCAGGAGGTGGTGGAGTTCCGTCTGGTGTCTCTGATAATGCGGGGTTAAATCATCGACAGCGGATTGTCCGGCTCGACGCGCCTCCATAAAGGAGGAGGTGGTGAGTTCGCTCCGTTGATCGCCTCCTAAAAAGGCCTTAAGCAGTGCCAGCAGAAGCCAAGACAGACGCCCTGAGTGCTAAGATGTGAAGAAGGCGCCGCTCCTGATCTGGTATCCTACCATCTGCTCTCACCTTGTGCGTTATCCACACAAAAAGCACCAGGCCTCAACAGAAGGCGCAGAGATCTTCCGTTCTATTTTCTGCCCTCGATGCTTTGGGACTTGCGATGCAAAATATGTAGATGCTTGGATGACAATTTAGTGCACCCAGAGCGGAGTAAATTGTCTCTGCTCAAGCTCGAAGCATCTGCACACTTGCAGGCTTGCTGCGTTGCAGTGTTTGTTTTATCCTGTAATATGTAGTGTTCAATGCAATGTGTTGAATGAAATTGGTGACAACCTGCTGAATGTGAAATTGGAAGTTCTTGAAATGCAGATTGTGTAGGCAAAAAATGTTACGACCATTGAGAAACCTGTGTCAGATTAAACTGGTTCTCTCATGTCTGATTTATGTTATACACATTCAGTCAGTTTCTTGCGAAAATTTACCAATCTGATTGTGTAGGTAAACATAAGCCTGAGTGCTGACAGGAAATATGTTTTTGATCTTCGTCTCTAATCCACCAACTGACCAATATTCAAGCAGTGCTACATTCAAATATTCAAGCTATATAAGTCTTACCAATTCACATGTGTGTAACTTCTGTCAGATTAGAGGGGTACAAACTGGGCATATAGATGCATATATTTCACACAAAAAGGATACATCCAGAAGATGATACTACAAGGCAAGCACGCAAGGCTTATGTTCTGTCTGGAACACATGAATTTCAGTGGGTATTCGAAATTGCGTTTACTACAGACGACTCATTTGTCGAGGATCAGTTTTGTCCATGCCTTTTCTTGCAACCTAATTATTTTCTTTTTTGTGATTGATCTACCAGCCCTTTCAAGTGTTCCATCTGACAGCATGTATGCCTGTTTAATTGCGTTTACTACAGACGACTCAAGAGTGCATTCAGGACAGTGTCATGTATGCTCCCAATACAAGTGTACCTGAAATCAGAGCAAGTACAGAGAAATGCATGAGATTGGAAACTTTATACATGAAAGGGTAGATGACTTCAAACTGCGAAGGTGCCAAGTTGGTTTTACAGAATGAGGTGAAAGTTCAGAATACCATGGTAATGACATACAAGCAAAGGGAATTTAGAGGCTTATTAGTAGTTAACTTTCTCAGAGGATGATGTAATAAATCGTACCCTGATCCATAGGGTCACCTAACATCTACCCGTAAAGGTCTGAACACCGAGAAGAACATACCCTTGAATCCTTGATCATAAAGGCTGCACTATTTAACCTTGCAGGTTAAGAGGAAAAACCAAACATCCATGTCAGAGAATAGTATGCTCTTCAGAATTGGAAGTACCTGCAGGACCAAATCCAGGATATAGGATTCACCCTCGAAAAGAGGCTAGCCAGCTGAACTAGGAGTATGAAGATATGCATGGGTACTGAATAGTCCACAATCATATTAGATCCCTAAAAAGAAATGTACCGCATTTGGATTGCCTTTTCTAGTGCCAGGTAAAATTGCTTTTCCAGGTTTTTGTTTCAACAGAGCTTCCAAGCGAGACTTGAAATCTGTCCTGATAGTCTCCATGTTAGGATGAGAGTGGCAAGGATCGATCTATTGTCTCACGCGGTTGTCGAAATCTCAAATACAATTGGATTACACGAACGGAGAGGAAGAAATGGGGAACTAGGGTTCTAGCCGTCGCCGCCGAGCCGTGATCCACCGGATGCCTTGATCCCTTGGTTGCCTTGGTTAAGTAGTGGACGCGTCGGGCTTCACCTGGCCCAGTCTGGCCCGTAGACGTGTGGGTTGGCCTTGGGCACGCGCTGGGGCCGGCCTCCTTCCGGCCCAGCGTGGGTGATCTGCGGGCCCGACATGTCAGTGGTGCTGACATCCCCCCTCCTTGTGTCGAGGCTTGCCCCCAAGCCTCCGCGTGTGGGAAGCGTGCTTGAAGAGCAGCTTTGTCTTCCCAAGTGGAGTCCACCTGGTCGCGTGGAGACCATCAAACCTTGACTTGTTCGACCATGCCGGTTCCTCATACTGACGCCTTCGCGTTCGATCCATGCCCTGGCCCGCTCGTACCAGGGCAAGGCATCCCATTGGTCCGACGAACGACATCCGCGTATCCGGAAGTCTGCGACGTTGGCAGGGGACTTGCACTGGCGCTACAAGTCACGCCACCCCGGAAGTGTGCGGCGTGGCACTGTTGCCATGCCGGCCCTGACATCAGCACCGCAGGACCGAATCCTGCACCCACGACGGCTTGTCTGTACGGCCCAGAGGCAGCGGGTCCCACCAGTCAGTGAGACCCCAGGAGACGGCAAGAGGACCACCAGTCAGGCCCGTCGGGAGTCGGCCCTCGGGAGTCGGCCGAGCCCTCCCGGGGCCCACGCGCCATTAATCAAGATGTGATGGGAGAGTGGCAATAGTGATCGCCCGCCAGGCGGCGGGGCTGTTGCCACGACCTCATGATCAAGCCGCGTCATCAGAAGCAGTGCTACAGTAATCAGCAGCCGGCAAGACCCGCCCACGGCGGACGCGGCCTGTCGGCTCCGTACCAGGCCAGTCGGCGGGGCCCGCCAGCCGGCGGGTAGTCAGGTAGCGCCCGCACTGGGAGCAAGACATGCACGGCCGGAGCGTGGCATCGTTCGAGACCATGGACACCGGATGCACGCAGGTGGCATCGGAGGTAGCTGAAGTTTGTACCTCGAGGCTGCCTCGTTGCATCTTCGGCGATGATTGGAAGGGTCCGAAGAACTTGAACGAGAGCTTGTGGTTGGCGCGCGGAGCAACTGATGTTTGAATGTATGGCTGAAGTTTGAGAAATACCTTGTCACCCACTTCAAACTGGCGCCATGAACGCTTCTTGTCTGCCTGAGTTTTCATGCATTGGCGTGCGCGATTGAGATGTTGTTGGAGGAGTTGCTGCACTACCTGACGCTCCTCCAGCCATGATTGCAGAGCCAGAACCGAGCACGATGACGCTGCTGAGATGCCCCAGTGTCTTGGTTCGTACCCGAACAGGGCCTTGAAAGGAGTCATCCCGATCGCTGAATGATGGGTGGAATTGTACCAAAACTGTGCAAGTGGGATCCAGAAGCTCCAGCGTCGCGGACACGTGTGCGTGAAGCAACGCAGATAGGTTTCCAAGCACTGGTTGACTCACTCCGTTTGATCGTCTGTTTGTGGGTGGTTGGCCGTGCTCATCCGCAGCTCTGTTCCAGCGTATTTGAACAGCTCCTGCCAGAAGTGGCTGGTGAAGAACGGGTCGCGATCAGAGACAATGGCTCCGGGCAGACCATGCAGCTTGTATATTTGATTCATGTAAAGGAGAGCCACCTTAGATGCAGTATAGGGATGTGCTAGGGGTAGAAAATGGGCAAACTTTGTCCTCTTGTCCACAATAACCAGCAAGCAGTTGAATTTTCCGGATTGCGGTAGGCCATCGACGAAATCCATAGTGATCATATCCCATGGTGCAGTTGGTATTGGTAGTGGGTTTAGAAGCCCTGGACTGGCAGCTCGATCCGGTTTGGCCTGCCGACATATGGAGCAACAGCGTATGTAGTTGTGCACATGAGTCTTCATTTTGGGCCAGGCAAAGAGTCGCTGTATGCGACGATATGTAGCTGGGATGCCTGAGTGCCCCCCCATAGGGTTGTCGTGAAATGCTGCAATGATCTTCTGTTGGAGACTTGTGGTACCACCCAGCCAAATCCGTCCTCTGAACCTAAGCAGCCCTTGAGTGAGGGTGAATCGTCCTTTTGGGTCTGGTGAATCGCTAGCTGTTCCAGCAGCAGTTGCGCTTGGGGGTTCGAGTTGTAGCTGGACAGAATGTCTCCCAACCACGCTGGCTGGCAGGAGGTTATTGGGTTCAGTGTCTCGTCAGGTTTGGAGCGAGATAGAGCATCCGCTGCTGTATTCTCCTTTCCCTTCTTGTATCTGATGGTATATTGTGTTGGAAATATGCCCTAGAGGCAATAATAAAAGCATTATTATTATATTTCTTTGTTCATGATAATTGTCTTTATTCATGCTATAACTGTATTATCCGGAAATCGTAATACATGTGTGAATACTTAGACACCAACATGTCCCTAGTAAGCCTCTAGTTGACTAGCTCGTTGATCAACAGATAGTCATGGTTTCCTGACTGTGGACATTGGATGTCATTGATAACGAGATCACATCATTAGGAGAATGATGTGATGGACAAGACCCAATCCTAAACATAGCACAAGATCGTATAGTTCGTTTGCTAGAGTTTTCCAATGTCAAGTATCTTTTCCTTAGACCATGAGATCGTGTAACTCCCGGATACCGTAGGAGTGCTTTGGGTGTACCAAACGTCACAACGTAACTGGGTGACTATAAAGGTATACTACGGGTATCTCCGAAAGTGTCTGTTGGGTTGACACGGATCAAGACTGGGATTTGTCACTCCGTATGACGGAGAGGTATCTCTGGGCCCACTCGGTAATGCATCATCATAATGAGCTCAAAGTGACCAAGTGTCTGGTCACGGGATCATGCATTACGGTACGAGTAAAGTGACTTGCCGGTAACGAGATTGAACGAGGTATTGGGATACCGACGATCGAATCTCGGGCAAGTAACGTACCGATTGACAAAGGGAATTGTATACGGGGTTGCTTGAATCCTCGACATCGTGGTTCATCCGATGAGATCATCGAGGAGCGTGTGGGAGCCAACATGGGTATCCAGATCCCGCTGTTGGTTATTGACCGGAGAGCGATCTCGGTCATGTCTACATGTCTCTCGAACCCGTAGGGTCTACACACTTAAGGTTCGGTGACGCTAGGGTTGTAGGGATATCTATATGCAGTAACCCGAATGTTGTTCGGAGTCCCGGATGAGATCCCGGACGTCGCGAGGAGCTCCGGAATGGTCCGGAGGTAAAGAATTATATATGGGAAGTGCTATTTCGGCCATCGGGACAAGTTTCGGGGTCACCGGTATTGTACCGGGACCACCGGAAGGGTCCCGGGGGTCCATCGGGTGGGGCCACCTGCCCCGGGGGCCACATGGGCTGTAGGGGTTGTGCCTTGGCCTATATGGGCCAAGGGCACCAGCCCCAAGGGGCCCATGCGCCAAGAGATAAAAAAAGGGGAAGAGTCCCAAAGGGGGAAGGCACCCCTGGGTGCCTTGGGGAGGAGGGATTCCTCCCTTGGCCGCCGCCCCCCCTAGGAGATTGGATCTCCTAGGGCCGGCGCCCCCCCCCCCTAGGCTCCCTATATATAGTGGGGAAGGAGGGCCTCTCCACACACGCCTTTGGTGCCTCCCTCTCCCTCTCCAACACATCCTCCTCCTCCATAGCGCTTGGCGAAGCCCTGCCGGAGTACTGCAGCTCCATCACCACCACGCCGTCGTGCTGCTGCTGGAGCCATCTTCCTCAACCTCTCCTTCCCCCTTGCTGGATCAAGAAGGAGGATACGTCACGCTGACCATACGTGTGTTGAACGCGGAGGTGCCGTCCGTTCGGCGCTAGGATCTCCGGTGATTTGGATCACGTCGAGTACGCCTTCCTCATCCCCGTTCTTTGAATGCTTCCGCGCGTGATCTACAAAGGTATGTAGATGTAATCCAATCACTCATTGCTAGATGAACTCCTAGATGGATCTTGGTGAAACCGTAGAAAAATTTTTGTTTTCTGCAACGTTCTCCAACAGTGGCATCATGAGCTAGGTCTATGCGTAGTTCTCTTGCACGAGTAGAACACAATTTGTTGTGGGCGTTGATGTTGTCAACTTTCTTGCCGCTACTAGTCTTATCTTGCTTCAACGGTATTGTGGGATGAAGCGGCCCAGACCAACCTTACACGTACGCTTACGTGAGACCGGTTCCACCGACTAACATGCACAAGTTGCATAAGGTGGCTGGCGGGTGTCTGTCTCTCCCACTTTAGTTGGAGCGGATTCGATGAAAAGGGTCCTTATGAAGGGTAAATAGAAGTTGACAAATCACGTTGTGGCTTTCACGTAGGTAAGAAAACGTTCTTGCTAGAACCCTATTTCAGCCACGTAAAACTTGCAACAACAATTAGAGGACGTCTAACTTGTTTTTGCAGCAAGTGCTTTATGATATGATATGGCCAAAAGTTGTGATTAATGATGAATGATATATATGTGACGTATGAGTTGTTCATGCTATTTTAATAGGAATCACGACTTGCATGTCGATGAGTATGACAACCGTCAGGAGCCATAGGAGTTGTCTTTATTTTTTGTATGACCTGCGTGTCATTGAGAAACGCCATGTAAATTACTTTACTTTATTGCTAAACGCGTTAGCCATAGTAGTAGAAGTAATAGTTGGCGAGCAACTTCATGGAGACACGATGATGGAGATCATGATGATGGAGATCATGGTGTCATGCCGGTGACAAGATGATCATGGAGCCCCAAGATGGAGATCAAAGGAGCTATGTGATATTGGCCATATCATGTCACTTTTATTATTTGATTGCATGTGATGTTTATCATGTTTTTGCATCTTGTTTACTTAGAACGACGGTAGTAAATAAGATGATCCCTCATAATAATTTCAAGAAAGTGTTCCCCCTAACTGTGCACCGTTGCGACAGTTCGTTGTTTCGAAGCACCACGTGATGATCGGGTATGATAGATTATAACGTTCACATACAACGGGTGTAAGACAGATTTACGCATGCAAACACTTAGGTTAACTTGACGAGCCTAGCATGTACAGACATGTCCTCGGAACACAGAAGACCGAAAGGTCGAGCATGAGTCGTATAGAAGATACGATCAACATGAAGATGTTCACCGATGTTGACTAGTCCGTCTCACGTGATGATCGGACACGGCCTAGTTAACTCGGATCATGTTATACTTAGATTACAGGAGGGATGTCTATCTAAGTGGGAGTTCATTGAATAATTTGATTAGATGAACTTAATTATCATGAACTTGGTCTAAAATTTTACAATATGTCTTGTAGATCAAATGGCCAACGCAGTCCTCAACTTCAACGCGTTCCTAGAGAAAACCAAGCTGAAAGACGATGGCAGCAACTACACGGACTGGGTCCGGAACCTGAGGATCATCCTCATAGCTGCCAACAAAGATTATGTCCTACAAGCACCGCTGGGTGACGCACCTGTTCTCCCTGCAGAACAAGACGTTATGAACGCTTGGCAGACACGTACCGATGACTACTCCCTCGTTTAGTGCGGCATGCTTTACAGCTTAGAGCCGGGGCTCCAAAAGCGTTTTGCGAGACACGGAGCATATGAGATGTTCGAAGAGCTGAAAATGGTTTTCCAAGCTCATGCCCGGGTCGAGAGATATCAAGTCTCCGACAAGTTCTTCAGTTGTAAAATGGAGGAAAACAGTTCTGTCAGTGAGCACATACTCACTATGTCTGGGTTGCATAACCGCTTGACTCAGCTGGGAGTTAATCTCCCGGATGACGCGGTCATTGACAGAATCCTTCAGTCGCTTCCACTGAGCTACAAGAGCTTTGTGATGAACTTCAATATGCAGGGGATGGAAAAGACCATTCCTGAAGTATTTGCAATGCTGAAATCAGCAGAGGTAGAAGTCAAAAAGGAACATCAAGTGTTGATGGTGAATAAAACCACTAAGTTCAAGAAAGGCAAGGGTAAGAAAACCTTCAAGAAGGACGGCAAGGGAGTTGCCGCGCCCGGCAAGCAAGCTGCCGGGAAGAAACCAAAGAATGGACCCAAGCCCGAGACTGAGTGCTTTTATTGCAAGGAAAGTGGTCACTGGAAGCGGAACTGCCCCAAATACTTAGCGGACAAGAAGGCCGGCAAAACGAAAGGTATATGTGATATACATGTAATTGATGTGTACCTTACCAGTATTCGTAGTAGCTCCTGGGTATTTGATACCGGTGCAGTTGCTCACATTTGTAACTCAAAGCAGGAGCTGCAGAATAAGTGGAGACTGGCGAAGGACGAGGTGACGATGCGCGTCGGGAATGGTTCCAAGGTCGATGTGATCACCGTCGGCACGCTAACTCTACATTTACCTACGGGATTAGTTTTGAACCTCAATAATTGTTATTTAGTGCCAAGTTTGAGCATGAACATTGTATCAGGATCTCGTTTAATACGAGATGGCTACTCATTTAAATCCGAGAATAATGGTTGTTCTATTTATATGAGAGATATGTTTTATGGTCATGCGCCGATGGTGAATGGTTTATTCTTAATGAATCTCGAGCGTAATGCTACACATATTCATAGTGTGAATACCAAAAGATGTAAGATTGATAATGATAGTCCCACATACTTGTGGCACTGCCGCCTTGGTCACATAGTGTCAAACGCATGAAGAAGCTCCATGCTGATGGACTTTTAGAGTCTCTTGATTACGAATCATTTGACACGTGCGAACCATGCCTCATGGATAAAATGACCAAGACTCCGTTCTCAGGAACAATGGAGCGAGCAACCAACTTATTGGAAATCATACATACTGATGTGTGCGGTCCAATGAGTGTTGAGACTCGCGGTGGCTATCGTTATGTTCTCACCCTCACTGATGACTTGAGTAGATATGGGTATGTCTACTTAATGAAACACAAGTCTGAGACCTTTGAAAAGTTCAAGGAATTTCAGAGTGAGGTTGAGAATCAACGTGACAAGAAAATCAAGTTCCTGCGATCAGATCGTGGAGGAGAATACTTGAGTCATGAGTTTGGCACACACTTAAGAAAATGTGGAATAGTTTCACAACTGACGCCGCCTGGAACACCTCAGCGTAATGGTGTGTCCGAACGTCATAATCGCACTCTATTAGATATGGTGCGATCTATGATGTCTCTTACCGATTTACCGCTATCTTTTTGGGGGTATGCTTTAGAGACTGTCGCATTCATTTTAAATAGGGCTCCGTCGAAATCCGTTGAGACGACACCGTATGAATTATGGTTTGGGAAGAAACCTAAGCTGTCGTTTCTAAAAGTTTGGGATGCGATGCTTATGTCAAGAAACTTCAACCTGAAAAGCTCGAACCCAAATCAGAAAAATGCGTCTTCATAGGATACCCTAAAGAAACTATTGGGTATACCTTCTACCTCAGATCCGAAGGCAAGATCTTTATTGCCAAGAATGGGTCCTTTCTAGAGAAAGAGTTTCTCTCGAAAGAAGTAAGTGGGAGGAAAGTAGAACTTGATGAAGTATTACCTCTTGAACCGGAAAATGGCGCAACTCAAGAAAATGTTCCTGAGGTGCCTGCACCGACTAGAGAGGAAGTTAATGGTGATGATCAAGATACTTCTGATCAATCTCCTACTGAAATTCGTAGGTCCACAAGGACACGTTCCGCACCAGAGTGGTACGGCAACCCTGTCTTGGAAATCATGTTGTTAGACAACGGTGAACCTTCGAACTATGAAGAAGCGATGGCGGGCCCAGATTCCGACAAATGGCTAGAAGCCATGAAATCCGAGATAGGATCCATGTATGAAAACGAAGTATGGACTTTGACTGACTTGCTCGTTGAGCGGCGAGCCATAGAAAATAAATGGATCTTTAAGAAGAAGACAGACGCGGATGGTAATGTGACCATCTATAAAGCTCGGCTTGTCGCTAAGGCTTATCTACAAGTTCAAGGGGTTGACTACGATGAGACTTTCTCACCGGTAGCGAAGCTAAAGTCCGTCCGAATCATGTTAGCAATTGCCGCATTCTATGATTATGAGATATGGCAAATGGACGTCAAAACGGCATTCCTTAATGGTTTCCTTAAGGAAGAATTGTATATGATGCAGCCGGAAGGTTTTGTCGATCCTAAGAATGCTGACAAGGTGTGCAAGTTCCAACGCTCGATTTATGGGCTGGTGCAAGCATCTCGGAGTTGGAACATTCGCTTTGATGAGATGATCAAAGCGTTTGGGTTTACGCAGACTTATGGAGAAGTCTGTGTTTACAAGAAAGTGAGTGGGAGCTCTGTAGCATTTCTCATATTATATGTAGATGACATACTTTTGATGGGAAATGATATAGAACTCTTGGACAGCATTAAGGCCTACTTGAATAAGAGTTTTTCAATGAAGGACCTTGGAGAAGCTGCTTATATATTAGGCATCAAGATCTATAGAGACAGATCAAGACGCCTCATAGGTCTTTCACAAAGCACATACCTTGATAAGATATTGAAGAAGTTCAATATGGATCAGTCTAAGAAGGGGTTCTTGCCTGTGTTGCAAGGTGTGAAATTGAGCTCAGCTCAATGTCCGACCACGGCAGAAGATATAGAAGAGATGAGTGTCATCCCCTATGCCTCAGCCATAGGTTCTATTATGTATGCCATGCTATGTACCAGACCTGATGTAAACCTTGCCGTAAGTTTGGTAGGAAGGTACCAAAGTAATCCCGGCAAGGAACACTGGAAAGCGGTCAAGAATATCCTGAAGTACCTGAAAAGG